>NW_010293248.1:0-18059 GCF_000700745.2 Antrostomus carolinensis
GGCTCTCTCGGGCTCGTTCTTTGCTCTCTGTATAAACCAGGAACTGTTTCCCCTTCCAGCCGCGCTCTGCAAGCGGGCAGCCCCGCTGGGGCCGATGCCCAACGAGGATATTGACGTCAGCAAGTTGGAAGTGCTGGAAAAATACCGCAGTTTCACTCGGTACTTCAAACTGGCGGAAAAAGAGAGCAGGAAACCGCGCTGGTGGAAGACGTACCGGCAGCACACCAGCCCCCAGCCAGGTACCTGCGGAAGGAGGTGGGCTGGGGGGGGGTTTGCTGCTGAAGGTCAGGGAAGCTGTTGTTGGGGCTGTGGGTTTACCCCAGCCCCCAACCTGTAAAGGGCACTGGGACAGGCTGCCCAGGGAGGGTGTGGAGTCTCCTTCTCTGGAGACATTCAAAACCCGCCTGGACACCTTCCTGTGTGATCTCATTTAGGTTCCTGCTCTGGCAGGGGGGTTGGACTGGATGATCTTTCGAGGTCTCTTCCAATCCCCACCATTCTGTGATTCTGTGATGAGATGCTTGGGCACGATATAAATGTCTTCAGGATAATGGATTGCAGATTTGTGGAAGGAGGGAAGCTGGCCAGGATGTTCTAAAAGACATGGAGGAGAGTAAAGAAATGATTTCTTGGAAGCCTGGTAGGATTAGAGAAAGCAGAGCAGGAGGCAGAGTGTTAGACCTGCAGCAAATAACACAGTTTGGCTGCTCTGCTGAGCAGCCACAGAGACCAGAGCTGCTCAGTGGAAGAGCTGTGGGGCTGGGAGTGCGATGAGTTGAGGGAGGAGGTGCAGGGGGAAGGCAGAGGTGGTAGAATGGAGTCTCTGATGTCTGGAGGTTTGTGTCTCACACACTCTTTAACACTTCCCCAGGAGTTCTGTGTTTGGGGATTTGGGGTATTCACATTTTTCACACGTAGGGTTTTTTTTTTCCACCCCTCTTTGAAGAGCCAATGACAGACATCAGCCTGCCACGTGATCAGAAGCTGCAAGCAAAGGAAATCAAGGAAAGAAAAAAGATCCTGAGGGAGAACCACCAGAGTGCTGAGATGGAGAGAGCAGCGCGGCTCCGGACTGGTCTGTGCCCCGTCACCTCCTCCCCGGCCCCGGCTGTGCTGGGTGCCCAGCTGCCTCCTGCAGGGTTTCTCTCTCCTTGCAGCGCTGATTCCCCTCGATGAAGTCAGAGCTGAGTGGGAGGAGACCAGCGGCCCGTTCCACAAGCAGCGCGTGGCGGAGCGCTGCGGGATATTCCGTGACTTGTTCAAAGGAGCCACGTTCACCCCCTGGGTTCCCCTGAGGGTGGAATTCAGCCAAGAAGACGAGCACCTCGTGCCAGTTTATTATGGGAACATAGTGACACCGTCAGAGGTGTGTGAGGGGAGCTGGGGACAACCTTGACCCCGTGGGTTTCTGTCAGGTGCTTCTAACGGGTGTTGTTCATTTTGGGGTGTTTCCTCTGTGATGAAGGACCCTTTTTATGGGCACAAACTGGAACACTGGAAGTTCCATATAAACTTAAGGAAAAATTTCTTTCCTGTGAGGGTGCCAGAGCCCTGGGACAGGCTGCCCAGAGAGGGTGTGGAGTCTCCATCTCCGGAGATGTTCAAACCCACCTGGACACTTTCCTGTGTAACCTGGTGCAGGAAACCTGCTTTGGCAGGGGGGTTGGACTGGATGATCTCCTGAGGTTCCTTCCAACCCCCACCAGTCTGTGATGCTGTGATTCTGTGACCTGTGTTTCTTGGACATGATAAGGGCAGAGCTTTGCAGCAGCATCGTTGTCTGTCTGCAGGCTGGTGTTTATGAACGCTCAGGGAAGCTGTCCAGGTGGAACAGGATTACTCGGTGGCGTGGCTGTGCCCAGTCTGTGTTGCATCCTGGCTGTGCCTTGGAAATTGTGACCTGATCTTAATGGAACCTGCTGTTTGGATGATTTACATTCTCTTTATGTTGCTCTTTTAGGCTTCCAGTCCCCCTGCAGTGTCGTACAAGGCAGATAAAGGTTCCCTCTGGACTTTGTTGCTCACAAATCCAGGTGAGTAGCAAGATCTTTAAAAAAAACATGTTTAAACTGGGTTGTTTCACTCTGCTTATTGTTAGTTCCTGTTTCTTTTGGCTGCACAGCCACAGATGATATGATACCTGATAAGTAGGGGCATATGACATATGCAGGAGAGACTGTAGCCTCCCCAAATCTCTAGCAGTTGAGAACTGGGACGGTGATGCAGCAGGACCTGTGTCACAGTGCAGAGGAAACAATTCCCTGACTCCCATCTTTTGTTTACCCCCAAACTCCTCTCTCCCTTGGCAGCCCCCTGGGAGGCAGGTTAGCTGCTGCTGTTCACCCTGAGAAACCAAGGCCCAGTGAAGCGAAGCAGCTGACTGAGAAACCCTTTTCATCTTAGAATTACATCTGCAGAGTTCTTTGCTCCTCATTTTAAGCTCAGTCCTCTAAGAATGAGTTACTTTTCTGCTAGGAAGGGAATGCTGGGAGGTTTTGAGCCGGTCTGTCCTTTCAGAGCGGGTCTGGGCGTTCTCACTTTGGGGTTGGTGCAAACACTGGGGTGTCCCTCAGTCACCTTTCTCTGTTGTATGTGTTTGCAGATGGACATTTAAGAGACACGGACTCGGAGTATCTCCACTGGCTGGTGTGAGTACTGCCCGTCAGAGCTGCTGCTTGGCTCAGGGAAAGCCCAGGTGGAACGGGTGGAAACTCCTCCAGCAGAGCTGGGGAATAAACGTTCTCTGAGGCAGTTCCCTGGCTTTCTGTGGGGCTCCTGCTGTTGGCTGCTTCACCCCTGTGTTCTGGCTCCTGCTAAAGGTGCAGTAGTTCCAGGCCTTGCTGCTGTTTGGCATTCAGATCACTGGGTGTGATCTTTCTTCCAGTGAAAGCAGCCTCTGCTCTCGGTTCACTTGTCAAACAGGGTGTAAGTCACGTCAAAAGGTAGCGCAGAGTGATTTGCAGTCCTGGGTGAATCTGCTGGAGGGAAATGAATGGGTGTAGAGTGAAATAAACTTCTTTGTGTTCAGGACAAACATCCCAGGCAACGACATCGAGTCGGGTAAGGAGATCTGCCATTACTTGCCCCCGTTCCCTGCCATGGGAACTGGCTACCATCGCTTCATCTTCCTCCTCTTCAAGCAAGACGGCCCCATAGATTTCAGCGAGGACGTCCGGCCAATGCCATGGTAATTCCAGCTTCTGCTGGGCAGTTTCACACTCACTTGGCTTGGTTGTTATTCCTTGTTAAGATCACATGCTTGTAACTCCTGTAGGAGAGCAGTTCCTTTTAATCTGCAGGGTTTTTGGGGGCTGCTTAGGGTTTGTGTGTCACCTGAAGCCACGATCCCAGCCCTGCCAGCACTGAGGAGTCCCGTTGCTTTCAGAAAGAGTTTTGCCCTGCCTGGGGCAGAAACGTGCTCAGAGCTGGAGGAGCTGGGGGATTTTCTTTTGGTGACTTCTTTTTCCACCTCTGTTTTATAGACTCTGGGATGATGTGGGGAAGTAGTTACCTAGCAGGGTGGTGCAGGAAAAGAGGTTCACCTCAGCTTTTGTGCTTGTGTCTTGTTTCCAGCCACAGCCTCAGGATGAGAACCTTTAGCACGTTTGACTTCTACAGAAAACACGAGGACGCGATGACCCCAGCAGGGCTGGCATTTTTCCAGTGTCAGTGGGACAGCTCTGTCACTCGGGTGTTCCATCAGCTTCTCAGTAAGAAAAGCAGCGTGTGGGGATGCTGGAGGGGGCCTGTTTGTGGGCTGGGAACCAGCCCCTGCATGTAACTCACAGGGTCAGTGAGCAAGCTGTGGCTGTAGGCTCTTGCTTGGTCCTGGCACTTGTCAAAGATCTGTTACAGCACAGAGTGGGTTAATTACTGAGCCACCCTCCACCAGACTAACAGCAGCCTGAGGAAACAACCTCTAAAAGGCCATTTTGAATGAGCTTTTTAAAATAACACCAGGAGAGCCTTCAGCAGGGCGTGCTCGACCAGCTCTGGTCTGGTGTGTGTGTGTGGGGGGGCCCTTGCTGGTGAAGGGGTGGGCCTGGGGTTTGGATCTGAGCTGTCTGGCTGATGTTCTGTATCCTCCCCTTACAGATATGAGAGAACCTGTCTTTGAATTTGTGCGGCCGCCCGTTTACCACCCTCCACAGTTAAAGTTCCCGCGCCACCAGCCTCTGAGGTACCTGGACAGATACCGAGACACCCAGGAGCCCACCTACGGCATTTACTAGGGGCCTGGCCTCCTCTCTCGGTGCTCTGGTGTGCTGGCCAGGCCCACAGCTTCCCTGCATTCACACAGCTGTGCAGCTGGGAGCCATCTGCACCTCTGGAGGGGGACAAAAAACTCCCAGCCCCTTGGCTCCCAGTTCCCTGTGCTGGGATGTGTGCAGCTGAGGGCAACAAGCGTTCGCAGTGCCCACAGCTGTGTGGTCAAAAGGTGATTGAAGAGGACGTTCATGGGTGAAAGCAAATCCATGGCCAGGCTGAGATCTTGCTACTGATCCTGTAGCAGAGCTGGTCAGTAAGGGTGTCAGGGTAGAGCTCCCCAGAGATGCCCTGGCTTGCTTCTTTTCAAAGGATCATGTTCTCTTTTTTGCCTGTTGATGGAACAAACAGAGCCAGGCTAGTCTGGATTTCCTCCCCTCACCGTGCTGCAGTTCTGGACTGTGTCAGCTTTCATTTGTGTGGTCCTCTGAAAGAGATGGGTCAGATTAAACACACTCTGAGCGATGCTGATGGCACTGCCTTGTCTTTATTGGGAGGAGGTTTGGTGCTGGCCAACTGGCACCGAGCTGGGGAGCTCAGTGGGGTGCAGGGGAGAAGGGCAGCCCTTCCCCTGGTCGAGGTCTCTTTCCCCCCTTAGATGTTGTAAGATGGAAGAGTGCAGCTACACAGGATGTAAACCTGCACAAGGTCAGTGTTTATGGAGCTTGCTTCTTCCAACAGCTACCCAAGCACGTGGACCTCAGTCTCCTTCCCCTTGTTCCCTGGACAGCGTGTACCTGGAACAGGTTGCCCAGAGCTGTGGATGCTCCTCCCTGGAAGTGTTGAAGGCCAGGTTGGATGAGGCTTTGAGCAACCTGGTCTAGTGGAAGGTGTCCCTGCTGCTGGCAGGGGGGTTGGAACTGGATGGGCTTTAAGGTCCCTTCCAACCCAAACCATTCTATGATACCTGGTGCAGACAGGTGGAGCAAAAGCAGATCTGCAGAGCTGCTGGGGTTGGGGTAGACACACCGCACTCTGCTGCTGCTGCTCCTGTACCCAGGCTCTTTGTGCTGCTTTCTCTGTGTGCTGTCGGGCTCTTTGTGCATCCCCCATTCACATATTTAAGCCCCCAAATACCAACATGCTCTTGCTGTTGCAGCTGCCTGTTCCCAGCTCTGGTTCCCCAATCTCAGGAACGCTTTATCTCAGCTTCCCCCCCTTCCTCAGCAAATAATAGTGTTCAGCAAAGAGCTGAGGTGGTGCTGAAATGCTCCCCCACACCGCTGCTGCTCAGGGCTATTGCCAGCTACGCCTGAGCTCCTTGTGCTCTCCTCCTGCCCCAAAGAGTTCAGTTGTCTGGTTTAAACTGGGCTGAATTAGCTGGTGAGGTGACCACAGGTGTCCTGTGGTTCCAGACAGACCCACAGGTTGTGTTACCCCACCTGAGCTTTGACTATTTGGTCAGAACTTGCAGATTCAGCCCAAAGGAATATTTTAGGGGCTGAAGCTCTGCAGGAACATGCAGGGAATTGTGACAGATCCCAAGTCACCTCCTGTGTCCAGGGGTGGTCTGGGGGTTGGTTCTAAGCCTGCCTGTGATACAGGAACTGCTCTGACCCCCCTGGCAGCCCGCTGGCAAGTGCTCCAGCTGCAGCACAGACCCCTCCCTCCTCATCCTTGCCTGGGTGGGTGAAAGCAAAGCCATGGAGGGTGGGAGGCTGCAGAACCGCTGCAGTCCAAGGTCATCCTGGTTTGAATGTCTGGGAGCATGAAAACCAGGCAGCTGAAAAACACATCGTGGTTTTCAGCTGCCTGGGAGTGTGTGCAGCAGCGATGGCACAGCTGGAGGGTAAGGAGGTGAGGTTTGGACTGGACTCCTGGTTGCCTCTGGGCAGAAGACTCCACCTGCCCCCTGAGCAGGGGCTGATTGCCCAGTTCACATCTTTCCTGCGTTTGGAGTACTGGTGTGCAGGGGTGTTGCAAGGAACTGAGTAGGAAAAGGAGTGGTGGGTGTGCACAGGGACATGTGCAAACAGCAGGAGCTGCAGTTTAAAATGGAAAGATCCAAGGGTGAGATGTGGTCCTGGCTGGCTGCTGGCATGTGTCACAGCCCTTGTCACTGCAGAGGGAGGTGACAAGTGCCCGCAGCAGCTGTGGGTGCCCCTCTGTCGTGGTTTAACCCTGGCTGGCAGCTGGGCACCACACAGCCCCTCACTCAGTCCATGTGCCCCCTGTGTGTGGGAGATGGGGGAGAGAATTGGAAGGGTAAAAGTGAGAAAACTCCTAGGTTGAGATAAAGACAGTTGAACAGGTGGCACAATAGCCACAAACAGAGCAAAACGAGGGATTAATTTCCTCCTTCCCATCCCAGCCATCCTGGGACAGCGGGGCTCCGTGACGTGTAGCAGTTACCTGGGAAGACAAACACCATTGTTCTCCAAAAGGTGGATTTGTGTCTGGCCTGCAGTTAACCAACCTCAGGAGAGATGTTGTGTTTATTCTGCGCAGGGTGCTCGGTGGAATCAGCCACAAATCAAGCTCACCTATAGAAAAATTTGTCACTTTTTATACACACTTTACAATATCATTATCATGTTAACACCTCCTATCTGTTCTTGATTAGTTAGTGATTTCTATATCAGTTACATAGAATCATTGAATCCCAGACTGGTTTGGATTGGAAGGGACCTTAAAGCTCATCCAGTTCCAACCCCCCTGCCATCAGCAGGGACACCTTCCACTAGACCAGGTTGCTCAAAGCCTCATCCAACCTGGCCTTGAACACTTCCAGGGAGGAGCAGCCACAGCTTCTCTGGGCAACCTGGGACAGTGTCTGACCACCCTCACAGTGAAGAATTTCTTCCTAATATCTCATCTAGACCTCCCCTCTGCCGGTTTAAACCCATTTCCCCTTGTTCTGTCATTAACTACCCTTATGAAAAGTCCCTCCCCAGCTTTCTTGTAGCCCCTTCAGGTATTGGAAGGCCGCTGTAAGATCTCCCCGGAATCATTTTTAGTACTTCTGTGCACACTCAGGAGAAGAGTCTTCACCTGGGTGAGGGTCTTCTTAACCTATGGGTGTGTTTTTTAGTATTATAATGGAGGCAGTTTTGCTTCAGGACATCCTAAAAGTAAATATTGTTGTGAAATTGGCCAGTGGGACAGTTACCTGGCCAGATTGTCACATAACTCATCCTGTACATAGTCACTCACGAATGTTTTCTCTGGTCAAGGTCCAGAGAATAGGAACTTCAAACAACATGGTGTCATATCAATTATTAACTGATGAAACAGTGCTAACAAGCTAACTGCTTAGGTTAGGATGGCCCGTATCACCATCACTCCAAACATCCCCCCCTTCCTTCTTTTTCCCCAGTTTTGTATGCTGAACATGACGTCGCATGGTCTGGGATGTCCCCTTGGGCAGTTGGGGTCAGCTGTCCCAGCTGCTTGTCACCCCCCCAACTTCTTCTGCACCCCCAGCCCACTGTGGGTGGGGTGGGGTGAGAAGCAGGAAAGCTTTCACAGCATGAGGCTGTGTCAGCAGAGCTCAGCAGTGGGGAGAACTTCTTCCTCAGGACTGTTTTCAGCACAACACTGGCTGCTGCGAAGAAAATTAACTCTACCCTTGCCAAAACCAGCACAGGCTCTCTGCTGGCTCCCAGGCTGGCAGATGCTGGGTGAGTCAGGGAGGATTGCCAGCTCTGGCAGAGGTGAGGATGCCAGGAAGTTCCCTCAAAGAGCCAATAAAAAAAGAGTGACACCACATTATACATCACACTGTAGCTGTCCCAACACCTTCATGGCCATACAGGTTGCTCTGAACCCCTCAGCCTCTCGCGTGTGTCTCCCTGTGCTGCTGTCGCAGCGTTTCATCCTTTCCGGGGTCTCCTGCTCTGCTTTGCAGCCCTCCACTCCTCCTCATCATCTCCCCAGTGCCTGTGTAGGGCACCCATTGGGCATCTCTTTAAGAACATTCCTGGCTTGGAGCCCAGATCCGCCTCTGAGCTCAGCGTCACCAGCTCTTCCTCTGCTCAGCTCAGTTTCTATTTCCGCAGCTTCTCTCCTCCACTGCCTGGATCCCCGTGGCAGGCAGGAGGATGGCATCGCTGATCTCTCAGAAGCTGGAGGAGAAGTTGGTGTGCTCCATCTGCCTGGAGCTGTTCAGGGTGCCCGTCACCTTACCCTGCGGGCACAACTTCTGCAAATCTTGCATCAGCGACCACTGGGACAAGCAAGAGCAGGCAAGAGCAGGCGCTGCCCTTGGCTGAGAAGGGCTATACCTGCCCTGACTGTCGCCGGGGCTTCCAGCAGCGCCCGGAGCTGGAGAAGAACGTCACCCTGTACAGCGTGGTGGAGCTGGCCAGGGAGAGCGAGACGTGGGCTTTGGACATCGAAAGGTGCGAGGTGACCCGTGGTGAGCTCTGCCCACAACATGGGCGCCCGCTGGAGCCCTACTGCGAGGATGAGCGGCAGTGCATCTGCTGCGTCTGCCCCATCCAGCAGTGCCAGCAGCACCGGCGGGTGCTCTTCCAGGAGGAACGCTCAAAAAAGCAGGTGGGGATGATGATGGGTGGGATGGGGGGGGAAGGGGGGGAAGCAGGGGGAACTGCCACAGCTCGGGCATGGCGTGATATTTTCCTCCGCTGTCCCATGCCCTGCTGTGGGGGTGTGATGTGCTTCCATGTGCTGAGCTGTGCCCGGCCTCAGCTAAAAGAGGGGGCTGGCACAGGTTCTGGCCAGGGAGATGCCACCAGTGCCCAGCTGCTCCTTGAGAAACCAGGGGCTGGCAGGAGCAGCGGAGAGCTGGGTAAATCCAGCAGCACTGGATGAATGCTGTTATATGCGTTTGTGACCTCCTGATCTAGAGGAAACACCTAAAAAAGGGTGAAAGCACAGAGTTTCACTTCTCAGTGACTCTTGGCACAGCCCTTCCCCTTCCCAAGCCTTCTCCTTCCCTGCAAGCCTTGTTCTGGAGGGGGCTCCCTGGATGGGTGGGCAGCAGCATGCTGCACCACAGGGTGTTGGTGCCTCCCTTTTGCAGGTCCTTTTGAAAGAATCCCTGGAAAAAGCCCAGGAGGAATCGGAGAGGATCGAGCAGAGGATGCAGGAGCTGGAGGAGCGAACACGCAGCATCAAGGTAACACCACAGCAGCTTCCACGCGAGCGTGCTGGCATGGGTTTCAGCTGGGGTAGAGTTCATTTTTCTTTCCTAGCAGCTGGTACAGTGCTGTGTTTTGGGTTTAAGAGACCAGTGCTGATAACATCCTGATGTTTTAGTTCTTGTGAAGTTGTGCTTATACTCAGTCAAGGACTTTTCAGCTGCCCATGGTCTGGCAGCCAGGAGGTGCATGAGAAGGTGGGAGGGAGCATGGCCAGGACAGCTGCCCCAAAGTAGCCACAGGGATATTCCATACCATGTGCTGTCATGCTCAGTGGATAAACTCGGGGGGAGAAGGTGATCACTGCTCAGGGACAGGCCAGGAATCGGTCAGTGAGTGGTGAGCAATTGCATTGTGCATCACTCATTGTGTATGTTCTTTCATTATTATTATTATTTATTATTATTATTATTATTATCATCATCATCATCATCACTTTATCTTCCATTGGTGTCCTATTAAACTCTCTTTATCTCAACCCACAAATTTTACTTTTTATTCAATTCCCTTCCCTATCTCATTGTGGAGTGGTGAGGAGTGAGTGAGCATCTTCATGGGGTTTAGTTACTGGCCAGGGTTAAACCATGACAGTCCCTTTTGGAACCCAACATGGGGCTCAGAGGGTTGAGATAACAACAGGTCTGACCAGAGCATGTTAAAACAAATTTGTTATCAGCGTTCATTACATTAGTTTAATAGTCACTGGTCACAATGGTTTTTTATGTGTTCTCAGAGTTGTGTTGTGTGACACCTTATGTGCCATATCTACTGTTTCTCAGTATTTATTTGCTATTTATCATCTCTGAGAGCGGGGTGAAGGTTCTTGCTTTGCTGTACAATATAACACTGGCTTATGGTATTCCCTGCCCATGGCAGGGGGGTTGGAACTGGATGATCTTTAAAGTCCCTTCCAACCCAAACCAGTCTATGATTCTATGAAAATCACTGCTCATGAGAGCAATCTTGTATTTGTAGTCAGCATTGCAATCATCTCCATAATTCAGAAGCCATCTCTCAGAAATTAGTAATAATTACACTTTTTAGTTTTTCTCCTCGGGAGAACCAGCTTATGGAGGAGACACCTTCCTACCTCCCCCCCTTCTCCTCCAGGGTAATTACAATAGCTCTTGAGAATTTTCAGTATCTTTGAGATGTTCAAACCAGGATGTTCCTGTTGCTGTGTCTCCTTGAATGTGTTTCTGGTCTTGTACTTGTTTAAGTTTAAACAACTGTTTAAGATTATCACCCAGAGATCTGCCCCGAGGCTGGGTAGTTATGAGTGGCAGGATGTGTGGGATAGTATGAGCAAGTACAGAGGACAGTGGGCACCTCCAGTGTTTTGGAACTTCACCCCTGAACAAGGGCAAAATCCTGAAAAACTGGTAAAATATTTGGAGGGAATATGATAAAGGGGCACAAATCACGGCAGTGTGCTGGGCCCTGGCCCACGCCTACTGAGCTAACTCGTTTCACACCATGCAGTACCCTCAAAGAGAAGAGAAGGGCTCTGGATCTGGCGGCAACGCGGCAAGCACTGCGACTACCGCAACCCCAGCGACATGCACCGTGGCTACTCAAACCTCAGGGACATGCTCTGTGGCTACTCAAACCCTCGCGACAGGCACTGCAGCTGAACGAGAGAACCAGCGTGTGCCGGTATCGGTCACCTCTGCACACAAGAATAAATATTGGAAGTGGAAGTCAACTCGTTCAGTGAGGGGTAAAGAAGCTTCTAGCAAGAGGGAGTGGGAGGAAGAAGCCTACTGCCCCAGCAGCGAGGAGGCAGACGACTCTGAAGCAGGACCATCACGAGGATGGGAGGATGAGGAGGAAGAGGAAGAATTCCCCACTTCTTCCCGAGGAAGAAGAGCTTGGTGGGAGGCTTCCTCTTCTTCCTCAGAGGGAGAGGAAGAACTGAACGAGGTGGTAACTGTTGGATATCTGTCCCCGAGAAAGCAGCAAAACATGCGAAAGATTTTCTGCCGTCGTCGAGGCGAGTACATCACCACCTGGCTGCTGCGATGCTGGGATAACAAGGCCAACCGCTGGCAGCTGGAGGGGAGGGCAGTCAAGCAGCTGGGGTCTCTTTCTAGGGAAGCAGACATTGACAGAGTGATTGGAGGACCACCACAAGCCCTCAGCCTCTGGAGGCGACTCCTGTCAGGTGTGAAGGAAGGGTATCCCTTCAAGGAAGATGTTTTATTTCACACGGGGAAATGGACCACCATCGAGAAAGGTATCCAGTACCTGAGGGAATTAGCTGTGCTGGAGGTGATTTATTACAACCTGAACGACGCGCGGATATCCACAAATCCAGATGAAGTCATCTGCACACCATCCATGTGGCAGCAGCTGGTACAAAGCGCACCACCATTGTACGATGGCCCTTTGCTGTTTATGACCAGGAAAGATGGAGATGGAAAAATGGTGGATGAATTGGCTGAGCAACTCCTGGATTACAAAAAGAGTCTCTCTTCCTCCCCGTGTACCTACGACTCGGCTGTGGATGAACTGTCCGATGATTTACAGAGATTAGAAGAGGATATTTTTGGCTCCCCACCTGCACAGACCCGTATGTCACGTACTAGGAGCAAGCGCTTCTCTGCTCAAGAGAGAGGATGTAGAAGTAACACACCACGGGCTACCCTGTGGTTCTACCTGCGTGACCATGGAGAGGACATGAAGAAGTGGGATGGAAAACCTACCTCGGTCCTAGAGGCCCGGGTACGTGAGTTGAAAGGAAAAACAATCCCACAAGGGCGTTCTTCCAGGAAAAATGCTGCTCCGGTTTCCCGTGGGCAGTTCCCCAGACGGAGAAGAAGAGCTGATTGTACTTTTGATTTTAATGAAGGGACTTCTGACTTGGATTTACAAGAATTGAGTAATGATTTCTTTTCTTGGTACTAGAAGGGCCCTGCCTCCAGCCAGGTGGAGGAAAGGGACAGTCAAATTTACTGGACTGTGTGGATTTGATGGCCTGGCACATCCAACCCTCAGGATTACAAGGCTCTAGTAGACACCGTTACCCAATGCCACCCTAATGCTATCAAACTATGAAGGGACAGAATCCATTTGTATTTCTGGAGTGACAAGAGGGTCCCAACAGCTGTCAGTATTGGAGGCTGAAATAAGCCCAACTGGGAATGAGCAGCAGAAACACCCCATTGTGACTGGCCCAGAGGCTCCTTGCAGCCTTGGCAGAGACTGCTATCTCAGGAGAAGGTATTTCAAGGACCTAAAAGGGTACTGGTGGGCTTTTGGTAAAGCTCCCTTGGAGACAGAGGAAATCAAAGAGTTGTCCACCTTGCCTGGTCTCTCAGAAGATCCTTCTGTTGTGGGATTACTGAGGGTTGAAGAACAAGAGGTGCTGATTGCCACCACAATGGTGCACCATCAGCAATATCTCACCAACCAAGACTCTCTGATTCCCATCCATACACTGATTTTTCAACTGGAGAGCCAAGGGGTGATCAGCAGGACTCGCTGAGCTGTAAGTAAGATCATGGGACCTGCACAGAAGATCCAGTTTTTAGGAATAAAATGGCAAGATGGATGTTGTCAGATCCCAATGAATGTGATCAACAAAACAGCAGCCCTGTCCCCACCAACTAACAAAAAGGAAGATTTCTTAGCTGTTGTGGCTTTTTGGAAAATGCACATTCCAAATTACAGTCAGCTCGTAAGCCCTCTCTGTCAAGTGACCTGGAAGAAGATTGATTTTGAATGAGGCCCTGAGCAATGACAAGCCTTTGAACAAATCAAACAGGAGATAGTCCATGCAGTAGCCCTTGGGCCAGTCTGGACAGGATAAGTGCTACCCACTTACTCCATGTGTGGAGTGATCACACAGCGAGCTCAAATAGGAAACCCCAGTCACCTAGGGGTCTTAGAAGTGATCATGGACTGACCAGAAGGCAGGTTTGTGGAAGTGAAAGCCATCCAGCTGGCTTTAGACATTGCTGATGGAGAAAAGTGGCCAGTGCTCTACCTTGATACTGACTCATGGATGGTGGCAAATGCCCTGTGGGGGTGGTGACAATGATGGAAACGGAGCAGCGCAGAGGCAAACCCATCTGGGCTGCCCCGTTATGGCAAGATATTGCTGCCTGGTTGTAAAAGTATGTCATGGAAATGCCCATGTACCCAAGAGTTGGGACATGTAAGAACATCAAAGTGACCATCAGGTGCATCAGGCTGTTGAGGTTCAATAGCTCAGGTGGATCTGGACCAGCAGCATAAGGGTAAATTATTTATAGCTCCATGAGCCCATGTCACCTCAGGCCATCAAGGAGGAGATGCAACATCTAGATGGGCTCTTGATCAAGGGGTAGATTTGACCATGGACACTGTTGCACAACTTATCCATGAATGTGAAATGTGCTGCAGTCAAGCAAGCCAAGTGGTTAAAGCCTCTCTGGCATGGAGGACAATGGCTGAAATAGAAATATGGGGAGGCCTGACAGACTATATCCTGCTTCCACAAACTCACCACGGCAAGTGCCATGTGCTTAAAATGATGGAAGCAACCACCAGATGGCTGGAAACATCCTGTGCCACCACCCAGAACACTATCCTGGGCCTTGAAAAGCAAGTCTTATGGCGAGAGGGCACCCCAGAAAGAATCAAGTCAGCCAATGGGACTCATTTCCAAAACAACCTTAGAGACACCTGGGCCAAAGAGTGTGGCATTGAGTGGGTATATCAGGGACATCACATCCCCTGTGGTGCACCAGCCTCTGGGAAAATTAACAATACAATGGACTGTTAAAGGCTTCACTGAGAGCAATGGGTGGTGAGACCTTCAAGCGTTGGGATACACATTTAGCAAAAGCCACCTGGCCAGTTACCACTGGGCGAATCTACCAGTTGAGCTGGCCCTGCCCAGTCAAAACTTTTGTGTACTGTGGAAGGGGATAAAGTCCCTGTAGGGCACGGAAAGGATATGTCAGGGAAGACAGTCTGGGTTATTCCTGCCTCAGGCAAAGACAAACCCGTTGGTGGGATTGCTTTCGCTCAGGAACCTGAGTTTACTTGGTGGGTGATGTGGAAGGATGGGAAAGTCCAATGTGTACCTGAAGGGGATTTGATTTGGGGTGAGAATAGCCAATGGATTAATTTGTATGATATTAATTGCTCTATAACCTTACGGCTGTTTGCCATCACTGCCAGAGTTGTGAGATGCCATATCAGTAGTGTTACAGTAAGAATCACTCAGATTAATGAAGAATGATGAAATCAAGCAAAGTGCAGTGGTGATGGAACCAGAAGTGGCTTCAGCATGCAACAATACAACACTACCCACCACCTCTCCTGCCCTGAAAGACTCTTACAACATCGAAGCCCAAAGTCACGGACTAAATGAACTCAATGGATATTTTAGAGGGATGGTCCATAGACTGTGAGAATATCTGTGTGTATGTATCAAACCACAGTAACATAGTGGGTGATTAATTGGAATGTATTGGAAAGTGGAGGACCTGGGCATGACGTAGATGGTATGGAATAAGGGATGGAGAGTGTCCTGCTTTCAGCTGGGGTAGAGTTCTTTTTCTTTCCTAGCAGCTGGTACAGTGCTGTGTTTTGGGTTTAAGAGACCAGTGCTGATAACATCCTGATGTTTTAGTTCTTGTGAAGTTGTGCTTATACTCAGTCAAGGACTTTTCAGCTGCCCATGGTCTGGCAGCCAGGAGGTGCATGAGAAGGTGGGAGGGAGCATGGCCAGGACAGCTGCCCCAAAGTAGCCACAGGGATATTCCATACCATGTGCTGTCATGCTCAGTGGATAAACTGGGGGGAGTTGGCTGGGGGGTGGCGATTGCTGCTCATGGCCGGGCTGGGCATTGGTCAGCGAGTGGTGAGCAATTGCATTGTGCATCACTCATTGTGTATATTCTTTCATCATCATTATTGTTATTCTTATTATTTTCTCTTCCATTGGTGTCCTATTAAACTCTCTTTATCTCAACCCACGAGTTTTACTTTTTATTCGATTCTCCTCCCACCCCACAGTGGGATGGGGAGCAGCGAGCAGCTTCATGGTGCTTGGTTACTGGCTAGAGCTAAACCACAATATGACTTTCATGATTCTTCCCCACCCAGGACTCCTCTGAAGGGCTCAAATCAGTGATTCTGAACAAATTCAGCCTCCTGAGGAAAGCCCTGGAGGATTGCCAGTGGTGGACGGTGGCCAGGATTGAGCAAGAGCAGGCAGAGGCGCTGGGACGTGTGGAGGAGGGCTGGAGCCTCTTGAAGGATCACCTGGATGTCCTCAGCCAGCACAGGGAGAGGGCACAGCGCCTGCTGGCCTGCCCTGACCACAGGACCTTCCTCCAGGTACCATCCCCTCCAGCTGCCAGCCCTGTGCAGTGAGGGCAGAGATGTGGTCGACCCCTTACCCGGGGTGGGGACATCCTCTGCCTGGCTCAGGGGTGACATGGGGCTGTGGGAAAGAGCTGCTTCCAGGGGGGGTTACTAAAAAGTTGGGGGATGATGCTGGATCACATGGATGGTGCCACCCGTGGGGTCATGGGCAGCTTCTCTCACCCCCAAACTGCTCAGCAAGGCTTTTCCACCACCAGCAAAACACCAAGTCCTGTGCTACATCCCCTCCCTGCTCCCCGCAGCAGCATGCTCCCCCTGTGACTGTCCCCTGACCCCGTGCACCAGTCACAGCTAACAGCAGACGTTTTGGGGGTGCCCCCATCACCCACTGAGGAGATGCAGCGTGTGCAGATGGGATTTGGAGCTGCTTTGGCTGGTGCATGGGTGTCTGTGCATCCGTCCACAGGAGTTCCCCCTGCTCCCGTCTCTGGAGAGCCCAGAAGTGCTGCTCCCTGTGGAGTTTGATGCAGCCAGCGTGGTCAAGCCCATCATTGAGATCCTCACTGACATCTCCAGGCTCCTGCTGGAGGACCTGCCCAATTCTGTGGCCCACAAAGCCCCCAACCCCATTGGCCAAGGTAACCCTTCTGCTTGTAGGGCCATTCCAAAGGGCTCCAAGTCATCCTGAACTGAAGCCTGGTCCATGTCACTGTGCTGGGGACATGGGGTTGGGATGGGGACACATATCTACTGTTCACCCCAGTGGGGTGGGATGGGCTGAGTGGCTTCCCTGTGCCCCCCTCCTTGCTGGCAATGCCAAGCTGTGGTGGCACGTGCCCATTCCCAGGCTTGGATATGTTGGACTTCCTCTTCCTCCCATCAAAGCCAGGAAGGAACAAGTTTTTGAGTGGCGTCACTGAAAATGCCTGTCCCCATCCTCCACAGGTGTGATGCATCCCCAGGGGCCACCGGTGAAGGTGGTGGCCCCTCTCCGTGAGTGCCAGCTCCGAGCTGAGCTTCTGAAGGGTGAGGAGCATGTGGGGGTCTGGAGGGACAGCACCCCACTGGGGTCCCCAGCAGGCAGAGATTTCACCAAACTGGGCTTTTCCTTGGGGGGACAGGTGTTCATGGCTGTGGGGCAGGGGGTCCTTCCCTGGGTCTCCCAGTGGCACCAGAGACTGCTTTCCCATGGGAACTGGGGCTGCCAGTGCCCAGCACTGAGTCAGTCACTGCCCTGGATCTTGCCCCATCTCCATCCTCTCTTTTTCACCCATCTTTGGTGTCTCACCAGGGCAGGAGCGACGTGCTTGTTCCCAACAACCCATATTTAGATGCAGCACTTTCCCACAGGCAGGGAGGCAGCAGCAGCAGCTGGCAAGTGAGCACCCACAGGGATGTTCAGTCCTTCACATCCCCTTCCCTCCCTCAACCCATCCCACTCCAGTTCCTTAGGGATTTTTCTCAACGCTCCTTTTCCCATCTCCTCCCTCCTGGGAAGAGGGTTGGATAAGGTTTAGGGCACGTTGGTCTTGTCATTCTTGCAAGGGAGGCAATCACTACCTCTAGGACCTGTAAGGATTCCTTCCATCAGGCCCCACAAAATGTTCTCAGGGTTATTAATAGGGAAAAAAAATATATATATATTATTTATGAGCAGCAAGCATGAGCCCAGCATAGCTGGCCAGGCTGGGTTGTTGCAGGAGAAAGGTGAGGTGCTGCTGGCCAGCGACTGCCCATGGCCGTTATCACAGCCCATGCAGGAGTAACTCCCCGTAGTACCATACTTGCTCACATAACTCTTAATTTTCTCCCCCTCTCTCTACACACACTCATAGTTTTTGCTTTAAAAATCAAGGACATCTCTTCCAAAATAACCCCAGAGCCACTGCTGCTTGCTGGCTCTGAGCTGGGCTGTGCAAGGACTGCGCGAAGCGTCGCATCTCAGGACCTTGACAGCTATTTTGGGGCTGTTTCCATTCCTTCTAGCAGACAGGTGGGCAGGTACCATATCTCACCCCACTCCCTTCACCTCCAAATATTCTACAACTTGTTCCCTTTGATTTTGGGAGCCAACCCTATGTAGTTTAAACTACATCACCGTTGTGGGGGGTTCACACCAGGGGGGTAAAGATCTGATGAAGCATTTCAGCCTCATCCATGCCCTTGCTCTTCCCAGACCACCGCAACCTGACCTTCGATCCTGAGACAGCCAACAAGTACCTGGAGCTGTCAAAAGGTAACCACAAAGCCAAGCATGGCCCCAGCACCACCTGCAGCCGGCCCCAGCAGGGACCCCGCTTCGAGCCCTGGCAGGTGCTGTGCACACAGGGCTACGGCCACGGCCACCACTACTGGGAGGGGAAGATCTCC
>NW_010293248.1:18097-19957 GCF_000700745.2 Antrostomus carolinensis
CATGGCCTCCCCTGGGAGCGGCAGCAAGGTCACAAGTTCAACATCGGGCTGGATGGGAGGTCGTGGGGGCTGCAGGTGCGGGAGGATTGCTACCTGGCCTGGCATAAAGGTCGGGCAGAGAAAATCCAGGAGCGGCTTTATAAGAACCTGGGGGTCAGCTTGGATTATGACAAGGGGCTTCTCTCCTTCTATGGCCTTGGGGAAAGGATTCAGCTCATCCATTCCTTCCATGATGTCTTCACTGAGCCCCTCTACCCCGTCTTTTGGCTGTGCGAGGGGCGAGCGGTGACGCTGTGCCAGAGGGACTGAGCCGGAGTGGCCATGCTGCTCCGTTAGCTGGGCTGGAACTGGGGCTGTTGGGGTGCAAGTGGGACCATGATGCTGAGGCAAGAGTGGGGTGAGGTGTTTTAACAAGAAGTGATGATGACAGATGTGCAAATTAACCCACTCTGATGTACATATGCAAACGTCACACCGGTGACACAAGTTGGGGCAGGGGAAAGTGCTGTGCCCTTGTGGGGGGATGTGTGTGGGGTGCCAGCCCCTGCAGACAGGGTGAGGGGAGGGGAGAGGAGGCTGCAAGAATTAGTTTTTTCCTTTTTTGTCCCATCCTGGCCAAACCTCCTAAACATGGGGGGAGATTTGGGGTGGGGGGCCCAGAGGAGAGGTGCTGCAGCCACAGGGTGCTGTGGAGCAATGCGGAGGAAGCCCTGTGCTCCGCCAGCCCCACATGCAGGCAGATCCTGCTCCCCCCAGGCCACTCCTCATTCCCTCTTTCCACTCTTGGACGTGGCAGAGCAACTTTTTGGGGTGCCATGCTGCAGCTACTCTTTGTACAAAACTGCTTTCCCCAATAAAGCTCTATTTTCCTACTGGTTTGACCTCGATGCTGGTGGGAGCTGTGGGACCAAGTGATGCTGGATGCCCATACTCCTCCACCCATCCCTGCAGGGCCCCATCATGTCCCTTCATGTCCTCACAGGGCCAGCAGCAGGAACCAGCCAGCAGCAGAAGTGGAAGGTGGTTTATTTCCAGTAGTGCTGTAATAAGGAAACTTGGTTTCCTACGGCTCTGCCCCAAGGTTGATCTGGCAGATCAGAAAGAACAGAAGAAAATCTGCAGCTTTGATTGAAGCTTTTCCAAGGGTGAGGTCGCAGGTCCAGCATCTCCCACTGGGTGAAACTGGGCACCAGGTTCAAAGGTGCTGGGGATGTACAGGCAAATGCCTGGAGAATGAATCACAGCAGCTTGTTTCCTTTGGGGGGAAAACAGCTGAAAAGGATCAATCCCCGTCTTTGGAGACAGATGCATTTTATCTTGCCGTGCTTCCTCCTTCACTCTCCACCTCCCCGCTTCTCCCAGACCTGTCCTTCAGTGGGACCTTGGGCTGACATGGACCTGGGAACATATCCAAGCCAAAAAACTGGCTGTGTACCCTCCACAGGAGGTGTCCAGAGATCCTGTGTTTTCCAGGCAGATCCTCAGACTGAAAGCACATGGACATCTTGCCAGCCCCATCCTGGTGCCTGCTGGCTCCTGGCAGGCCCCAGATGACAAGGGGACAGGGGCTGAGCCAGGACCTGAGCATTGTGGCCCTTTTTGGCCATGGGAATGGCTGACATGGGCTCACTGGTGCAAGGGAGGGCAGGAAAACACCTGCACCCACATACTGAGGGGAGCTCAGGACCCTCCATGTGTCCCCAGGATGGAGAGAAGCTCCTGGGGGCCAGTGGGGTGGTAACAGGTTGCAGATCCTGGGGGCAGGGGATGCTCACGGGGAGGCAGCAGACCTTGGGAGGGTGCAGATCCCAATGGGACGGTTCTTTAGGAGGTGGTAGACCCTGGGTGACAGGCAGCACA
>NW_010293249.1:0-234 GCF_000700745.2 Antrostomus carolinensis
CCCTCCCTTCCATCTCTGGGGATCCACCCCAGCTCTGTCAGTGAGCGACTCTCAAGGTCACAATTTCAATCACACTTGCACTCAGGCTCAGCTTTCCTGCTCCAGCATGGAGTCCTCCATAGCCTGCACATGGGTATCTGCTCCGCCATTGAATCTCCATGGGCTGCAGGGACCTCCTCTGCCTTCCCCTACTCCATGCGGTTGAACTGGGCGTCTAAGGTACCCTGTTCCCCC
>NW_010293249.1:330-5260 GCF_000700745.2 Antrostomus carolinensis
CCTCCTGGCAATGAAGCTCTCTCTTTGTTTAGGCTGATGGTCATCTTTTGTTCAGGTCAATGGCCTCTCCCCCAGGTTCTCTCCAGCTTCTTCTTTTCAGGACAGTCCTTCCCCTCACAAGTATGGATTTGCAGAGGTGTTTTTCTTGCTCATTGCCCCAGCCTGGGCTGGTGGGTGTCCACCTTGGAGCCAGGGGAGCTTTTGCTCTCACAAGGTGGCCCTTCCCCCACTATCAAAAATGTCATCCTGCTAACACACAAACCCAACACAGTCGGGTGTGGTGCCGCACTCCAGGTCACAGAAGGGGCTGCTCGGCCCCTTGTCCAAACTCAAAACTCAAAACCTGTAAAGGCAGCTCAGGTGGGAGCTCACATGTCCTTGCACCACCTCTGGTCCTGCCCTGCTGCCAAGTTTCTAAGAAGAGAGTCATGCAAGTCCCAGTTTTGGTCTCACATTTCCCTTTGTCACAGGCAAAATTGCCAGTGACATTTCCACAGAGATCACAGCCAGAAATGCAGGTGTGAGAAGTTTAAATTCTGTACACAAAATATGAGGGACATGAATTGCAGTATTTGCTAGTGCTGATAGTATTGCAGACCTTCTGCTGAAGAAAAATCCCTTGAGACTCACTCCTTGAGTACCAGAGAGGTCAGTTCCCACTAATATAGCATATATAGCTAGCATGTCCTAGCATGTTGGCTAGGACAGAGTGGAGACCTTGCATTTACAGAGGAACTTTGACTAAAAAAGGGCAAGAATATATAACAAATATATAGAAAGAAACATCAGATTAAGTACAGATTTGGCAACAAGGGATTTTTTTCCAGCTCAGCAAGGAACTCTAGAAAAAGGGAAGAAATATTACTAATAAAATCAGAAGACATAAAAAATAAGCTTTTCTTTCTTGTACAGTTAGTTTATTTTGTTCCTATATTTAGCTGCTTTGGCAGTTTATAATTTCAACACTAGGAAAATGTGAGAGTATTTGAGTAAAGTGATATGCTGAAGTCAAGAGGCTTCCTGCCAGCAGAGAAGGAGAACTGAGGACTGCTTGTTTAAAGGATGCTTCTGAGGTGGTTCGGCTTAACCTGGTACTTATCCCACAGTGAAGTTCTAATTTGATTCCAAACAAATTTGTCCTCCCAGTTTTTTCAGCCTAAAGGTTTTGACAGCTGCTGTAGCTGACTGATGAATGGTCAGAGCGGTTTGTGCCCATGCCCTTGGAAGGGAGCAGTGGGCCAATTTGGAGGATGTTTGACACCCTTGCAAAAGCCAACACATCAGCAAGCAAGAGCCCATGACAGCTGTTACCCTTCTTAAATGTCCTCTAAGAGGAGGTAGGCTATGTCCCTAGTTGGCAGAAAGCTCCATCCAACTCTCTTCTTAGAAACTTTGCAGCAGGGCAGGACCAGAGGTGGTGCAAGGACATGTGAGCTCCCACCTGAGCTGCCTTTACAGGTTTTGAGTTTTGAGTTTGGACAAGATGCTGCCATTTGAACACACATTTTCTCCTTTGGTCAGTGTTCAACATACCAGTTACATTGCTTAAGGCCCACAGTAAGGTAGGGATTGTATCCTCTGTTATGGGAAAATGTTCATGTCACAGTTGACTTCTTTGAGGTCATATCCTTATTATTCAAGCCAACTGTGAAATTTTAACAAAGTGATTCCCTGCTCTTCCTCTCCCTGAGAAATTGCAAATTTATCAGAACAAAAACTTGATTTTTTCATTTTGAAGACTCTTGGTATGTCAAAATTCTGTTTTCCATTCAGAAGGAGGAAAAAATCTTGTTATCTCAAAATTCTTGTCTGAGTTGGGTTTTCTGGGTAATAAAAATGTACAGAAGCAATATTGCCAACTGGCTGGTTTTAGCAGCATAAGAAACAATACCAACCATGGGGAATGACCCTGCATTACTTTGGTTTGAATAACTCAGCAATACCAATTGTCAAGGGCCAATTCCAATCAGGTTGGCAGAGCCTTGCAACTGCTGCTGAGTTAGTTCAATCCCACCGGCTGCATCATGGATGGTTTTCCTAGCTGTGCGGCAGAGGAAGCAGTGAGACAATAGCTACGACGGTAGGAAGCTTTCTAGCCTCACCCCTGCTTCCTCCCAGCAGCAGGGGTTTTACCTGCTTGTCCGCTCCTCTCTGCTGGGTTCACCTTCCTATAATCCCTCTGCTCTGGTTTGGATGGAGGGAGTCACGTTCAAAATCCTGCAGAAATGAGATTGCTCTCAAGGTATGTATTTACCAGTGCACTGTTGCAAGCTCTGAAGAAGCTGTTCCAGTGTTAATAGCTCTACTGCTGCCAGATGAAAGGAGGAGCATATTCAGATCTAATAAATCAACAGATGGTAAAACAATTTCTGCCTTCTCTGTTTTATTGCACATCAACAGGAATGCGGTAAAGTGCTTTTTTGTACCGTTTAGCATCTGACATTTCAGCACATCTTGTAAGTGCGTGTTAGGAGAGTGGAATGTTGCTATATTTGTACTTGCAGATTTGGAATGAGAATAAAATCTGGAGAGATGCAGTGTGCACATGGAATGTTTTGCACAGGGGCTGAGGAAATCCAGCACAGTGAAGCGTGAGCTGTCTTGAAACTTCAGGCTGCAAACGCAGGGAGACAAGGCATGTACTGGTTTTGAAATGGAACTGAAAACTGTTGAAACTTGTAGCTGCTTCTCCAAACCCTGCTTAACTGTGGGATCACAGATACCATTATAAAATACTGAAATAATGTGGTTGATATTTGCAGTTGCTCTCAAAAGATGTTGTTCCTTTGTCTTGTCTCCTAGGATATCGGTGATGGCCCTCTTTGTAGTCACTTCAGAAGGGAGCTGCTGCCATTGCAAGATCTATTTTCATGGAAGCTGGGCTTTTGCTGCTGAGACCGGGTGGGGCCATGATACAGCACTGTCTCACTGCATCCATGGTACTGTGCATCAGCACGATGTCTCCCCATGCTTCTGTCAACTGTTGTCTGTTAGATCCCTTCTTGCCTATTAGTGAGGTCTTTGGAGCTACCATAAACCTCCAGTCAGAAAAGCTACTTGTGTCAGGGCCCTGAGGGCACTAATTTGCTCTAATTAGCATGAACAGCCTCACCTGGGGCCTGCACCAACACCCCTGCCCATGGCCCAGGAGCCTCTTTCAGCTCATCCTGGTGCCTCCAGTCTTGACCTGAGCTATATGACAGGAGTGCTGGTCTCCAGCTGTAGTCATGCTTGTGTCTGGCCATGAACCCTGTTGATCTGGACCCCAAACCACAGACTGACATCACAGCCTGGTCTCAGACCTGCCTTGTCACTATGGACTTGCCTTGGAGACCGGGAGCGGTGAGGAATCAGCAGCCCTGGCTGCATTTTGATGTGGAAGACAGGCCTTGGGAGATGGGCCTAATGTTCAACTCTCCCATCCTCGTGAAGAGAAAGTGAGTTCTGTCCAGAGGTGAAGGAACCCTTCTGTATAAGGTGCAGAAACTCCTTCCTGGTGGATTTGTGCAGGGAGGGTCAGTGTACCCTAGAAGGTGGAGATGAATTGCAGAGGCAGAAATGGTGGAATTCCCATCTGTCTTCCCCTGTTTTCCAGTACTCCTTGTCCTCGATTAGCTTGTTTGAATGTTGCCTTTCCTTTCTAGGTTCCCTTTTCTCCTCCTGTCTTTTTCAAGAGCAACATCAGCTTTCAGGTCTCCTTTGCTTTTTCTTTGGTCGCCTGTGCTTTGCTGGTAATGTTCTTTGTTTCCAGCAGAGGCTGCTAAAGCTGCCCTTACAGTTAACAGGGTTCCAGGGAGGTGCGAGGGGGTAGTGTTTTCTATCCTTCCAGAAGGCCCTTAGCCTTTTCCCTTTGATGGGAGAAGCTGAACTGAGCATCTTAGACAAGCCCACAGCTCCCAGGGGTTTTCCATTGCAATTCAGCCACTTGTCAGTCTACCTTGCCCATGGCCAAGCTGCAGGAGGATGTGTCCCTTCCCTCCTGAAGTTGGGTCCCATCCCCTTCACTCTCCTGTCCCACTGAGCTGCAGAGGGTCTGCAGCCAGCCCAGCCTCCCCACTGGCAGTGTTAGCTTAGAGGCATTTGAAAGGAGATTGGGCCAGGAAAGGCTGTAGTACATGTAGATGAAAACACAGACAAAGAGGGAAAGGCTTTGGAGGTTGCTGGAGCCTGGATATTGTGAGAACATGTGATGTGTCTCCTTTTTAAAAAAGGAACAGATAGGTAGATACACTTTGTTGTATTGTAACAGAAACGTGTTGTTTTTTTACCCCAGACATTTTACACAAGAATTCCTCTCTTGGAAGAGCTGGAGATCTAGTGCTGAGCACTGTTTTGCAGCTTGAATGTTAAGAAAAGGGCCAGTTGGTCAGAGAGCAAAGCCTTGGGCTGTTACCGACTGCTCAGCAGAGCTCGGCCCGGCCGCTGTGTCCTGCGGGGCCCCTGCGCACGCACCGTTTGGGTATTACAGGTGTCCTTTGGAGGCACACGGGCAGGGGCTGGGACAGGGGGATGCGGCCAAAGAGTAACACCACTTGTCTTTGTCTCTGCTGCAGCCACCAGCGCAGGAGCCTTTGTCCCGCCTCAGGTGTTACTTTACTGTGTCTGCGTGTCTATTAGCAATGGGGGATCTTCCGTGGTCATCTTCTCTGTGCTAATGAACATTCATTCCGAACATTTTCATTCTGAAAAATCATTCTTTTCCCAGACTGCGTCTCTGCCTCGGCCTGCCTGTGCTTCCTGTGACGCTCCACTGCCGTTCTGCCGTTTAGGCTGCTTCGGAGCGTTTGGTTTCGCTACCCAAGTGATTCCATGTTAAGACTTCCGCGTGTTGGCTGAGCAGGGCAATGCCAAGCTCCGTATCCTCAGCTATCCACACTGGCATCTGTACCGGTGGCTCGGTGTCCAAGGCGCTGAGGGAATGTCACCTGCA
>NW_010293250.1:0-30447 GCF_000700745.2 Antrostomus carolinensis
CCTGGGGAACACCACTTGTGACTGCCCTCCAACTGGATTTAACTCAATTTGCCACCACTCTTTGGGCAAAGCCATCCAGCCAGTTTTTAACCCAGCAGAGAATGTGGCTGTCCAGGCCATTGGCAGCCAGTTTTTGGAACAGCAAACTGTGGGGAAAGGAAAGGTGTCAAAGGCTTTACTGAAGCCCAGGTACATCACACCCACAGCCTTTCCCTCATCCACTAAGTGGGTCACCTTGCCATAGAAGAAGATCAAGTTAGTCAGGCAGGAATTGCATTTCATAAACCCATGTTGACTGGGCCTGATCACCTGGTTGGCCTGTATGTGCTGTGTGATAGCACTCAAGATGATCTGCTCCATCACCTTCCCACACCGAGGTCAGACTGACAGGCCTATAGATCCCAAGATCCTCCCTCCAGCCCTTCTTATAAATGGTTGTAACATTTGCCACCCTCCAGTCAAGTGGAACCTCCCCAGTCAGCCAGGACTGTTGGTAGATGATGGAAAGGAGTTTGGCAAGTGCCTCTGCCGGTTCCCTCAGTATCCTGGGGTGAACCCCATCTGGCCCCATAGACTTGTGGATGTCTAACTGGCTGAGCAGGTCTCTAACTGTTACCTCCTGGATTATGGGAGCTTCGTTCTGCTCCCCATCCCTGACTTCTGGCTCAGGGGGCTGGATACCCAGAGAGCAGCTGGCCTTACTATTAAAGACTGAGGCAAAGAAGGCATTAAGTACCTCAGCCTTATCCTCATCCCTCATGACTATTGTTCCCTCTGCATCCAGTAAAGGATGGAGATTCTCTTTGGCTTTCCTTTTGTTGTTAATATAGTTATAGAAACATCTTTTGTTATCTTTCACAGAGTTGGCCAAATTAAGTTCTAGTTGGCCTTTAGCCCTTTTGATTTTTTCTCTGCAGGACCCCACTTCATCCTTGTAGTCCTCCTGAGGTGCCTGCCCCTTCTTCCAAAGCTCATAGACTTTCCTCTTTTTTTCTGAGATCTACCCAGAGGTCTTTGCTCAGCCAGGCTGGTTTTCTTCCTCACCAGCTCATTTTTCGGCACATGGGGATGGCCTGCTCTTGCACCTCCAGGATTTCTTTCTTGAAGGGTGTAATATGTCATAACCCTCATGAACTAAACTCTAGAAGGGTGGCTTTTTTAGTTGAAGGTAGGACAATTTTACCTTGATAAAGACTACTCACCTAGTTAACAAAAGTTATACAGTTCTACATAAGTTATAGTCTCATGCAGCACAGCTTTGTGAGCATGTTCTTTTTCTGCATCTCAACTGGGATTACATAAAATAGTGAAATCTTTTTTTCTGGGGAAGAAAGGGAGAGGACAAAATCACCTTTGTAAATGTAAGACTTGCTTGTGAATATTGTATTTGCTGAAGTTTTCCATATTTTTTCAGATTTATCAAATACAGTCTATAAATTATCTGTACTAACATTCTTAGATATATATAGCTCACTTTCACTGTGATTTTTTTGCTGCCATTTTCTCCTATGGAGAGATTTTATCAAACCTTATCAAAGGTTTATTTTGACTTTTCATCCTAACTGTTAAAAAAAAAATAAAACCTCAGAATTTCTTGGGGGAAAAAAATCCATTTTTATTAGCTCTATTGTTTAATTCCTTACCTTTTTTCTTTGGCATTGAGAAGGAATGGAAACTGAAAGGAAAGATTTTTAATTTGTCGTCTGCCTTACTCTCAAAGCCACTAGGAATTTTTCTCTTAGTCAGTTTCTCTGTTCTTATTATATCTATGGTCACATTCCCATCCTCCTATTTCTTCTCTCCCTTTCTTTCAATGTAGACTACCTTATGAGTCTCCTGTAATTTTGATTGTGTTAACCTTTCCGTCATTCCAAGTGTATGACATACTGATCCAGTTTACCTGAAAGAAAAGTATGGACTTTACTAACAGCTTAGAGAAAACAGATTGAAAATGTTTATCACATGCCCATGACCCTTTCAAACCCAGACACCTGTTGTAGCTCAGAAAACAGGTGGCTGAAACTGCAAGTGTTCATTAATTCAACATTAAATTGTTGTGAATTTTATATGGTCTGGAATTACATAAAAATTACAGTGTGGTTACCTACTAGTTACCATACACAGGAGTTACTGTGTAATTTAAATCACAGAACAAAACCTATAATCCTATTTTCTTCTGATTGCTAAAATTATAATAATTTCTCATTATATTCTATCTGGTTTGAATCTATGCCAAGATTTCCCACAGAGTTACTGCCAGGAGTGAATCTGAGGTAGGGAAAATTATATCCTGAGTGAGAAAATTTAATGCTGTTAAGTTTTGTCTAGAACATCCTCCTAAAGGTGTTTTGCTGTCACCTCAACACTTTTATGTGTGAAATGAGCAATGGGCCTTCCAAAATTCTGATTATCTAAAGGAAAAAGTGCAAATTTTCATTGTATGAGAATAGTTGGTCTGCCAGCTCCACCTGTCAGATTCAAAGGACTATTGATAGAATATTTGTTGCAGTATCTGTCTAGGTCTCTGTGGTACAACTGAGATGAAATACAAGAATGTCAGAAAAAGTGACTCTTTAAAATATATTTATACACAGTAAGCTACCAACCTGCATGAAACACTATGAAAAAAAATGAAAAACACATCAATTTTAGTAAAAAAATATTGTAATTGATTATTTTAAAAAATTAACAAGACACTAATTATTAGATTACAACAGCATATAACATTTTTTTCAGAACTAAATGTACAACTCCAATAAGAAATGGTGAAATATTGCAGATAGCTAGGGAAGAACGGAGCTCAAGTATAGAAACAAGCCTGAAAACACAGATAGAGCTAGCGGTGACATTTTACTGGGGAAGAGCAACATAACACTGATAAATTTGTGGAAGTTACTTTTCCCCTATCTGTGTGATTCTAATATCCCTTTAAATTAAAAAAAAAAATGTTTTAATAATTTGGCAACGTGGACAAGGTGTTCAAAACCTTGTATCCAGGTGTAAAAGGAGGGAAAACCAATAACTTTCCACATTTACCCTTAAGAGTCCCATGACCAACATACCCTATATTTAAATGAGAAAGAGAATGACTTACATCAAGCTCATAAGTGTGACAGGATGTGAAAGAAACTACATTGAGACCTTTGCACATGTTGGGATGCATTTCACTAAATTTATATAGTACTCTCAAATCCAGATTATCTGGCTCTGTAGATTAGGCCTCACTGGGATATTATTATAGAGAGAGATATGCATAAGCCAATGGCCTGAAAAATGTATTAAACTTAAATCACTTTTTTAAGCACAGGAATAATTCCATCCTAGTTTAGAAAACACATTTAAGTGTTTTGCTGCATCAGGAGTCAAACAGATAAATTAAGTGACCCCAGATATCTCATCTGTAGTCTCTTTTGGAAGATCTCCAAAGACAGGGAAGTCAATATAATGATAAGACGGTATGATTCTCCTGTGTACCCATCTTTGCTTTACCCATAGAAGTTTTGGCTTTTCTCCATCTATCGGCTCTATGGAGTGAAACACCTGCCAGGATCTTCAACGGATAAATTGCACCTTCAAGTAAAGAATTAGTTACCCTTGACATGAATGATATAATTACCCAAAGCAACTCACAAGATTGCCACAAATTACCAGTGCTTGCTTTCTACCTGACTACCAATATCTAGTGTGAATCAACCATGTTTGAACATGCTGGGGGCATCCTTTCCCCAAGAAGGCTTGCACCAACCTTCAGCCAAGGTGAGAGCCAGGAAAATAGAGAGCAGAGGAAGCTCTTGCATTGAGGATAGACAGCTGAGACTGCTCTCCACACCCTTAGCTTCCAGAAAAAAGAAATCTCATACACATGGGTACAATGTTCTGGCTTCCAGAGGGGCTAACCAAACCCAGACTTTGATAAACAGAAAGATTCTTTTGCAAAGTCAAGGCTATGACTATCAGTCCTTGTTCCCATCAGGAACTGTGCATTCAGAGGTTCTATACCATTATATGTTTAAACAGATAATTACAGCAACTCAGTTTCAGTGTTGATAAATCTTCTGAGTTTTAAAGAAACCCATGTGCCTTTTGTTTTGTTTTTAAAAAATGTGCTAGCAACTTTAACAATATTTGCATTGAACTCAGAGTACCAATACTGTATTCCAATGTCAAGAACCAACCAATATCCTGAAAAAAATAAATGTTGCAAAAACAACAATATAAGTACTAAAACCGTTTACTACTTACAGAAAAGATCTTAGGTTACACTAGTTGCTTTCCAAATTCCAGTCAACTAACTGGATGGACTAGAATAATTTGGAAACATCTTTCCTCTTTTTTGTTCAGATTTTTCCCTTCCAAGATAATCAAAGTTTAATTCATCTCTGTTTTACCTTGTTTTGTTTCTAAGCCTCTATGGAAAACAGAAGAAACATACAGCAGAGTGAAAGTAAAACTGTGTGCCATTATTTTATTAGTCATTTTATTTTCTATTGTACGTGCAATCTCTTTAGAGATACAAGTGTCCTTCAAGCAATTTTACTAGACAGGTTTGTATTTAAGTAGTTTCCCCGAAGTTTTAATACTGATAAAATCTACATATCCTTTTAAAACCTAAATTGCTTTATATCTACTTTTTCTCAGTAATTCAATCGGTATAGTTCATTTTAAAAAGTATATTATCTCTGTTTTCCATTAATAGGTAGTCCCAAGAAACATATAGTATACAATGTTAAAGCTCCGAAGTGAGCTATCAAAACTCTTAAGTTTATAATCAAAGAAATAACTCCATCCTTTGCCAGGTGGCATCATTGTGACTATTTGAAAACAAGTGATCTTACACACTGTATGGTGGCAAAAAGGAATACGTCACAGACTGAATTTTAGCTTTTTCTTTAGTCAGATTATTTTTCTCCATGTTCCAATGTAACATATTTGATTTTGTTTCTAATATTTGTGCTCCAAAGAGACCAAAGAATTGCAAACACAGTATTTATTGTTAGTGACAATGTGCAGCTAGATAAATTGTTTACCATTACATTTACCAGAGCTGAGATAAATTCTGCAAACTTAAATTTGCATACCTTCTAGCAAATTCTACTGGTAAATTTAGTTTAAATAGTTTCAATTAACATGAGTTTCTGGTCCTCTAAAACCATTCTTTTTTGTTTTATTGGCGACCCTATTTGAGTTCTCCAATAGTCCCTAACAATGCATTAGCTGGTGCTTTAATATGAAAGTTCTAGACACAGAGTAGACTTCCCATTCATTACTAGGGGAACATGTTCTAGACAGACAGACTACTTCCCTTCCTGCTCTACTAAAGAAGTAGGACATGCCGTGATAAAGTGTGGCATAAAGATTCAAGATGATCTGCTAGTCATTTTTTGAGTTTATCACAACTTCACGTCACCCTTGGATCTATCGTCATATATTACCAATATATTTGTTCTTGCCATCCTTCAGGCAGACCCCAAAACAAGTTTAGTCCTAAATTTGTTGCTTCTGTCTTAGGAAACCTTTATGCCATTCTAAATTCTAGGAAATGCAAATGTATGAAACTGATTCAGCTGCTTGGGAAAGTCATACTTATTCCTTTCCTACACACCTGCGTAATGAGGTATGGTTGTGAGTCTGAGCTTAAGATTAAAATCACCATGGACAACTAGAAAAGGAAATCAGTGAAATATGTCTTATCTGAGTGAACTTTAAGAGACTCGTGTACTGATTGTGAGTAGAAACCTCAGTATTTCTGGTAGTGAATTGTTCTCATGGATTGTTTGGTCAGTTCTGACACAAATAATCTACTAATGAGATAGATTTATACAAAATTAGCTCAATTCACTGTGCAAAAATGAATGCATTAAGACTGCTGAAACAGGTTTTGCAATGTTTAGTTAGTGTTTCTACATTTTATGAAACATTTAACATATTGCAAACATTTTTTATGATTACATGCCTTTTGCAAAACAAAAAGCATATTTGAGGCTTACCCACATTTTTGTTGTTAAAATACCTTTTTATAGCTCAAACCTCTCTGCTACAGAGATTTCTTATAAAATAAAGTGGTTTTGTCTATTTTTGAAACAAATTGTATCTACAAAAAAATTTTAGACTACTTCATTTTTCTACATAGTCTAAATAAACCAAAGATAATAGACATGGCAGAAATTAACTGTGATTTATTTTAGTTCCAAAATGTTTCAAATTAAATAACCTTTACTGACTCTGTGTTATTGTGCTTTTTCTCAGTGAGAATTTAAGAATGGAAGTTGCCTGAATGTTATTTCCATGACTGTCCTCAATCCCAACCCTCACAAATTGGGCACTTTTCTTTGTTTCTTTGTTGGTTTAGTTTTTTTTTCCATTGTGCTCTTTTATTTTGATTAAAGCACAAAAGAAAAATGACATTTACAGTAGAGATTAATCAGTCAATTCTTTAATAATTTCATCAGAGCACTCTCTATTATTTTTTCAAAGCTCTTGACTTCGCTAAAAGAAAAATGACATTTACAGTAGAGATTAATCAGTCAATTCTTTAATAATTTCATCAGAGCACTCTCTATTATTCAAAACAAAACAAAACAAAACAAAAAAAGCCAGATGTCAGATAACAAATGTTCCACCCTGTTCTCCTCTCCTCTTTCACCCTGTTTTGAGACTCCCATTCATGTGCCATATAATGTGATGATGGAGAACTCATGTACAGCAGTTTACCAGGACAAAGGAGCAATGTAATTGCATTTTTAATTTAAAAATAAAAGGATGTCTCCTGTGCATTAATGATTATTTTTCATTATGAGCTCAGAAGATGCCTCCTGATAAAAGGTTGTTGATGTTGTAAGACCAATAAACTTTTCACCACAAATCCTATGCTTTAGGCCACCCAGTCTAAGACAAGATCAGAGAGGGGAGATTTGCATTCCAGCAAGGTGCACTTGGAGGCTCTCTCCAGCCCACCATGAAGTACCAACCAAAGGCAAATAAGAAAGCAGCTGGAAGCTCCCAAGCCTTCTCTGCCGCCATGTTGCACTGCAGTGTACAGGTCTTCCTACTGCAGAAAAGCCACAGATCTGAGTTCTTACGAGCTCACTACAAGGAAAGCTTTTATTAACCAAAGGTTTAATTTAAGAGCACTAGCAAACTAAGGTTAAATAAAGTGAATCCTGTTCTAAGTACACCAGTTCCTCAGCATGTTAAAGCTCCCATATACAAAGCATCAGATAAATAAATATTAAACAAATATATCCCTCCAGACAGTCATAGATATATATGAATATTTCTTGTGAGATGAAAGAAGAGACCTAAGAGATGGAGAAAATGATAGAATAAGTATCATATAGAGAGGCAGACAAGTGCCACTAGCAGGATTTTTTAACATGGGCTAGCTACTTGACTAGTTCATAGGTGTTGCAAGTCAATCAGAAGCGTCAATTGGAGTTCAATGTCTAATTGTTATAGATGGCAGCTAGGCCTTAAAGTGCTTCAAATTGAAAGGTTAGAGCTTGAGAAACTCCAGTTCTTAACTCCTAAAAATGCACTGTTTTCAGAAATTTCTTTGAGAAAGACCACATTAGTCCCAGTGTTGTCATCTAATCCACACCACCATGACTATTACTCAGGCCTGCATTGTGAACAAGGATTACAGAGGGACTGAAATGAGGAGAAAACAGGAATAAAATTAGTAGATTTTAAAAAAATATATAAAGACATTTTACTATCTTCATATTCTCAACAAGTAGGTGAAAACTAAGCTGGTTGCTTCACTAACTTCTGCCTCCCTCCCTCCATCTCCATCTATGTAGCGTAAGAACTGGATTGCTGCTCTAGGAATACAAACATGCACTAACAATCCACCTGGGCATTGCTTCATGGGCCTGCACTTAGCTAAAAACATGACACAGGGGTGTCATGGAAGTTTCCCAGCAAGCAAGTTATGCAGGACACCAGATGGTCTGGGCCAGCCATTTACAGAAAGGCTACATGCATCTTATTCTTCCTCCTTTATTGTTTTAGTTGTTTCATTTTCTTTTGAGCAGCTTGGACAATCAAATTGTTGGTTTAAGTGTCATCAAATGATTCTGAATCAACCCTAAGTCCCAAGAGAGAATCACATTATTATCTTTATAAAATATCAGGATCATTGTTTCAAATATGTTTAAGACATTTTCCACTTTAGTTTATTTCTGTGAATTTGGTCTTTTTAGCTAAGGTCAATAGACTTTGGAATTTCCTGTCTTAAAAACATAAGGCACAGCAATGCATTCTGATGTATTTCAGCTGTAGCATTATGAAACAAAACCCTAAGTAAAAGCTTGGCATTAATATCCTGATGGTGCTATAGATGGAATATGCATATTTCTTGACTGTTTGGAATAATTTTTCCCTTTGCCTTTAGAAAGTGTATTCTTTAGGTAATTTCCATAGTACTAGGAAAACAATTTACATGTATGGATGCCACTTAGTTTTGAGCCCCTAGCATTTTTTTTCAGCCTACATTATCACAAGTAGTAAAAAAAAGGCTTAATAAAAAATGAACTCAGAAAAAAAAAACCAAAACAAACTAATATTTAAAAAAATATTTAGTAACATTTAGTAATATATGTTACACAGTACTACAAAGGAAAAAGGAAAGGAAAAAACCCAACATAATTCCTTTTCAGACTTTCCTAGGATTAATTATTCTGTTTTTCTTTGTTAGATTTTTTCAATGCAAGTAGAATTAAAAAAAAACAAAACAAAACAAAACAAAACAAACAACTTTGCAAAACCTTATCTATTTTTCAGGTGCAAGTTCTCCTTCTCTCAAAAACAGCAACTCTCAAAAAAAACCTTGAGATAACAATTACCATTTTAGCCTATTAAGAAGTTATATATCTGCCTAAAGCTTTAGAGTACCCCTGTTTAAGTAACTCTCACTGAAGCTGAACAACTGCAAGTGTTGAACAGGAAGTTATTATTCAAGTGGTTTATTAGTACTGTTTAAATTAATGCAATATTGCATTAATTTTAATGTGTAAATACAATCAGGAAGATAATTTTTTAAAAGTTATCAAAAATCACTGCTGAGTTCAAGCAATAAAGAAACCAAAGAATATCGTAAATACCACCATATTTTATGTAAGAAATAACATCTAGTTTACACAAGAAAATAAAACTATTCCATGAAAAGCACTTTCCTTTGATCAGTTCCAATTTCAAATGCATTATAATGAAAATAACATAAAGACAAAATCCTCCTTTCTTTTGATCAAGCTGTGGACGAGAAGCTCAACATGAGCCAGCAATGTGCACTTGCAGCCCAGAAGGCCAATAACCGTATCCTGGGCTGCATCAAGAGAAGCGTGGCCAGCAGGTCGAGGGAGGTGATTCTCCCCCTCTACTCCGCTCTCGTAAGGCCCCACCTGGAGCACTGCATCCAGTTTTGGATCCCCCAACACAAGAAAGACGTGGACCTGTTAGAACAAGTCCAGAGGAGGGACATGAGAATGATCCAAGGGCTGGAGCACCTCTTCTATGAGGACAGGCTTTGGGGATATCTCATAGCGGCCTTCTAGTACCTGAAGGGGCCTACAAGAAAGCTGGGGAGGGACTTTTCATAAGGGCAGTTAATGACAGAACAAGGGGAAATGGGTTTAAACTGAAAGAGGGGAGGTTTAGATTAGATATTAGGAAGAAATTCTTCACTGTGAGGGTGGTCAGACACTGGAACAGGTTGCCCAGGGAAGCTGTGGATGCCCCCTCCCTGGAAGTGTTTAAGGCCAGGCTGGATGAGGCTTTGAGCAACCTGGTCTAGTGGAAGGTGTCCCTGCTGATGGCAGGGGGGTTGGAACTAGATGATCTTTAAGGTCCCTTCCAACCCAAACCATTCTATGATTCTATGTTGGCAGACACCAGGACGGTCTGTTTGACACATAATTTAGTAACAGCGGGAAAATCACTTAGCTAGTTCTATTTAAAATATCAGATTATTTGAATGCCATGTAATTCCAAACATCTCTATGATGCTTTGGCAAGAAAACATGAAGCATGAGATAGAGCAAGCTCAAGCTGGGAATTAATATATTCTCTTAAGAAGACTTATTAGTCAGGGTTTGTATGGCAAATGATACTTATATACAGCATTCTCCAAGTTTCCCAGATTTCATGTATCTTCTTGCCATTTAAGTTACCTTTGAGTTTTAATCTCTTGCAAATTGTTTTTCAAAACAATGTTTAGATATACGGAATTTCTCCAAACAAAAATTCTCGATCTAGCACTTTCTGACAATTCTGGTAATTGATAAACTATCCTATTTAATTAGAGAATCATTTTCTAATTTCAATAAACTTTGAATAAGACTCTTGTTCAGAAACCATAGTGACTGTGTAATCAAATTGAGCAAGTTGTCATTAACTGGAAACTATATGAAGTTGCCAAAAGTAGGAAATTTTTGGATCACAAAAGCTGTTTATGCCAGCAAATATGACATTACACATGTGAGAATTCAAATATGTCTTGCTCAATTAAAAAAAACTGTATAAGAATTGTATATAATCCCCCAGGTGGAATAAATACAGAAACTGAGTTAAGGCAGTTCGGCTTTTTCTCTCTCCAAGTGAAATTACAGAAAGTATGGAAATGAGCAAGCACCTCCCTAATTCTTCTTTTTTTACAATAATCTCTACTTGTCTGAACTTATTCCCTTCTCAAACTCCTCTTTCTCCCTTCTTCCACCAACTCACTTATCATCAGCTTAAGATGTGCAAGCTTGTCAGAATAGCACTATTTTTCACCCAACTGTTCACAAGCTCAAATCCCCTTCCTGGACGTACAGCTCTTAGTCTCTGCTACTTAGTGAAGGCAGTGGTGGCCTCATACCTCCCCACAAAATACTTGATCTTCCAGTAGTCAGAAAGGCCAGTGGGGACAATAGCCATGCAGGACTCTCAAGAGGATTTAGAGATTTGCTTCTCCAGCTAGGGAATGTCGTCCAGACTGAAGTGAGAAAGGTTGTTTTCAGTCCAGCTTCAAAATCATGAGTTACACCTGGACTTGTATCACTGTGCTCTCATTTCAGGGAGCAGCAGGGTGACTAACCAGCTACTTGTTTCTTTAAAATCCAAAGGCACAAATGATCAATTTATGTTTAATTAAGAATAAGCAAATGAATAAAACAGTCTAGCCAAAGCATCATTGCAAAGGCATCAGTTTCTTTATATAGAAGCTCTTGGCCACAATCCCTCCATGTTAATCATTCCTCCTTGTATCTCCCTAAAGCTGAGTGCCTCCTCTGCTGAGCTGTATGCCATTCCCCAGTTATTTCTGTTTTGCCTTTTGATGCTATCTCTAATAAAGACCACTCCATGCCCTCTCCTGCCTGTTTTACCACAGCTATCCTTACAAAGGCAATTATTGTACACATGACAAAAGAATATATGTTGTGGGAAACACCTGTACAAATTTATATCTGAGCTACTGGCCTATCTGGGACAGAATTTGTTTTACCTTTATTAGTTGTTTTAGGATGAAATGAATCACCTTTTAAAAGTTTTTTCTCTCCATTGACTACAATGAGAGCTGGGTGTGGAAATAAAGGTATCAACGCTATAGAATGGAAAAGTGAACTGAATCTTTCCTATACTGACAAGCATTTCTATGAACACTGCGAAATAATGAAACCTTATTTCCTACCAATTTGTGTCTTAAGTTTGATTGTCTTTCTGTCTAAGTAGAAAGCTCCAGCTGAAGCTTTATTCCTTAACTTATAATGACTCTTACCTGCATGGATTTTTTTCAGTGTGCAAAAAAGTATGGGCTCAGACTGCACTTTCCCTCAGTGTGAATACTAATAGGGTTTCTTTTCCCTCTTCCAAGCCACCTACTTTGATGAAATTTTAGAGATTTAAATTATATTTGAGAAATCAAGCCCTCTTTCCTCACCATCATCTCCCCTGTCAAAAGTGTTTGAAGTTGATAAGCACATTCAGAAGTTATTAGGTGCAAAACACAGGGACACATTCACAGCAGTATGATTGTACAGGAAACCAGATGAAAAGTTAGGCTTTGATGGAAAGAGAGGAACAAAAGCCTTTTCAAAAGCATTCTTCTTTTTAAAAAAATATACTTGTTACAAGTAGCTAACTGATCTTGAGATATGCCAAAGGCTTACCTTGATATAACTCAAGAATGATTACAGAAAGGGATGTAGCTTTGCATGTGCTTATATAGTTCTAGTCTCCAACCTATTACCAAAATGCTTATAGGCATGGGAAGGTAACAGGGAAAAGAAAGTAATGTGAATTTAAAAGCCAGCATGAATTAGCATACATTTTGATTTGAAATTTCATGCAATCCCTAAGGAATTGTTACGTTAAATATAAAAAATAAAATTCAGCTATTAAGTTATAAAAAAGAAAAATTATTATCATAATTCAATTGTAAATTTCAAGGCAATCTTAACTATTGTGCTGCTGTTGACACACCCACAATTTATATCTCATACTTTAATAAGAAATTAAAGTCAAGTTCCATTTACCAAAATATTCTAAAACAGCTGTATGACTTCATAAATGACCTCTAACAAAGTTCAAATAAAAGGAGCATACTAATCAGTTTATAATTCAGACATATACCTACTGAACATGAAAACTTTTGATGAAGTAGGGAATAATTTATCATTATTGCTCAAAGTGATAGTACTTCTGCATGGAGTCTGTATTCTGAAGTTACATATTCTGAATGCTGTTCAGAATCTAATAAAGCCAAAGATTAATATTCCAGCAGTGTACCTCACAATTTAAAAGTCAAATTATTCTTATGATGAAGAATAATATCTGCCCAAATACAAAGAAGAAGTCAACAGCTTGTATGTCTTGGTTGAAATTATTAAACATGAAAAATGTATTTGAAGTTTTTTTCTAAATGCAACTACATCATTAGTTTGCACCTAATACACCTTGCTCTGGTAGTTACAGTGGAAATAAACAACTTGCATAAGTGTCACTGAAGTAATGTATTTAATTATAAGCTTCAGTACATATTTAATATTTCAAATTCTTCCATGCATTGACATACTAATTGCTAGCACTTCAGAATATACACTGACTAAATATACTTTGTGTTAGAAGAATATACTCAGTAGATTTTCTGTACAATATTCAAAACATAGGATAAGCTTGGTAACTGCTTAAGTGAGGAAATACTTATTCTGTAGTCTGACTATTACAATGACAGAACATTGAAGTCCATGTAAACTTATGAAGTGACTGCAGATTTAACCAATGGCTTTTTGAATGTCAGTGTGTTATCCATAAATCTTCTTTTCCTTGGTATGCATTTATGGTAGGGAAAAGAAATTAGTTTACCCTGTAAGACAAAAAGCCCTGTGGGGGCAACACGAAAAATATGTTAGCTACTGCCTATTTCTCCTTGTAAAGAGCATAAATCTTGTGCAATATTCACAGCATTTGATGGGGTTAGGTCTAGTCTCTAGTGCAGGTCATAAAGGTCTCCTCCATGCTATTGTATATATATATATATATATATGTATCAAAAAATAGGATTTTCCTTGACTAAACTGTAATGTAAACCTCTCCTCCTTGTTAGTGTATATATAACAACCAAAAATAGGATTTTTCTTGACTAAGCTGTATTGTAAACTACTACAGTCAAACACAGATTTCATTTCAGGCCTCAGCTTGGCCCTCAAACTATTTTTTTTTTTTTTTTTTAGTTCAGTCAGTGACAGAAACTTTAAAAATACTTTATAATACTGAAGCATTTTATTTTATTTCCAACAAAATTACTTTCACTAAAGTTCACTCCACTGACCTCTCAAGTGAAATTAGAATCATAGAATCATCAGGTTGGAAAAGACCTCTGAGATCATCAAGTCCAACCATACCTGCCCACTATTAAACTATACCTCTGAGCACCTCATCTACCCAGGGATGGTGACTCAACCACTTCCCTAAGTAGCCACTTCCAGTGCCTGGTAACCCTTTCAGTGAAGATTTTTTTCCCTGATATCCACTCTGAACCCACTCTGGCACAATTTCAGGCCAGTTCCTCTTGTCCTATCACTAGTAACTTGGGAGAAGAGACAAACATCCACCTTGCTACACCCTCCTTCCAGGTACTTGTAGACAGTGAGAAGGTCTCCCCTCAGCCTCCTTTTCTCTAGACTAAACAACCCCAGTCCCCTCAGCTGCTCCTCATAAGACTTGTTCTCCAGACCCTTCCCCAGCTCCGTTGCCCTTCTCTAGACATGCTCCAGTGCCTCAATGTCCTTCTTGCAGTGAGGGAAGCAATGTTTCCTCCTTGTGCTCCCAGCAGAGTCACTGGTTTGACACAGTCACTTGTACTATTCATGGCTTTGGAGGCTGCTTTATCTTCCAAGTCTCTTCTGATCTCTCTTCATATGTGTGTCACTTGCTGAAGAGATGTTGTCCTTGATTCTCTTCTCCCTCTCTCCCTTCCTCCCATCTCTGGGTAATTTCACCACAGACTACATACAATCCAGCAATGTTTCCTGTGCGGACAATTCACTGATCTCATTCCCTCCAATTAAGCTAACCTTACTCTCTTCAAATCAAAGTTCAGTGCACTCCTCTGCCAGGTCTACACTGATGTCTAGCTAACAGTTTGCTCTCCATGCCAGTCAGCACTGTTCTCTTTCCTTCCCTGCAAATCTTTCCACTTATTTTCTTTCTTCATAGCACTGTCATTGTACTCCTTACCCTCACACATCATTTTAGTTAGTTTGGATTCACATCTCTCTTAAGAGCATTGTATCCAACCTACATCTCACACTCTTGCAGGTTAGCTCTGTCTAACTGTTCTTTCCTGCCTATTCATATAACTAAAATGCTAACCTAGGTCTCTCTCACCTCAGTTTCTCAACTTCCTTTTCTTTGGCTTCAAGAAATACCAAGGACTATTCTCCAGCTCCAATAGTTCAATCATTGCATGACTCTTTGCATCCCTCCACTAGTTCGCTTTTGAAGAAAGCAGAAACTTTGTCAACTTTCATAGACCAGCACCTAGCTAATTATCTGTTTTTTCACAGTGCAATATTTCCAGCTGCATCCTGGTGCCAGCTCTCATCACTATTTCATGCGGTACCTTACTCCCAGCACTGGTAGGGATCTCCTACAACTGCCTATAAAGTCACCTTTTCAGTATTCCTCCATTCCATTTTGCCCTGGCACAACTGGCAGAACAGAGCTGTCTTCATTGCGGTCTCAGTATTACATTTTTTTGTGTTTTTCTGTCAGTGGGACTAACATCACTTAACATGGTGCGTCAAAAACTCTGAACTAGGCATCAGTCTGTGCAGTTATCAGAAAGAGATAGGCATTTATATGCATACATGAGCACTAAGGTGTCTATCCATCTTCAGATCAACTTGCACATTTTTTGCAGTTATACTCAGTATAACTAAGTATATGGCACTGGAATTCCATGAGGACCAAAGATTTTCTGTCAAATTTTCACTGGGATGCTAAACTGACTGTATGTTCATATAAAGGAGCACATCCTAGGCCAATTCAGGTAAGCATGCATATGTTAGCACAATTAGAAAAATCATTTGTTAAGTGGAAAGCTAGTTCCAATCTTAACCACTTTGGCATTACATGTCCTGCATTAAACATTCATGGGAAATAAAAATGAAATCATTTTTTTGATAAATCCTGACCCATACTACTAAAAATATTGTTTCAATATATATTAATTACTTGCTAGCAAAATATCCTGTTTTATTTCTAGCTAATGAATTATAAATATGTCAAATAAACTTTTCTTTTAATTAAAAAAATGTTTTAAGAAATGAGATGTCAAGGTGAAATAGTAAACCAAAGATGATCCATGAATATATTAATGTCTTCATTAGATTCTCTAAGGACATGCTTTCCTTCAAAGCTGGTCAAACAGACAGAGGTTATTGTCAGAGATTCTAGAAAGAAAAGATGTTTTCATTCCAGATTATCATTTTTATAACCCAAAATAGCACAGCACCTAGACAGCAAAACATACTTTGTGGACAATATGTGGAAACCTTCCCAGCTGAAACAAATTCTAAGGAAATTTTTAAAAACACAAAACTGGCTGAACAGGAAAACATTATAAATTATATATGCTCAATTGCAAATTCAAGATTTACTTTAGTAAGAGTTGGCACTAGCACCTGCAACAATGATACAGAAGGAAACTACTACATAAGGAAAAAAAATTCTTATTGACAAACAATTTTCTTGTTCTTGTGGAGCATTTTGGGAGGCTATTTAAGAAGGTTGCAAAGCTAAAATTATTGGAGGAATAATTTTCATGCAAAACCCATCAAATAAAATATTTCACTGATGTGACTAGCATAACATGTAGCAGAAAACATTTTTTAAATCCCATGTATCTCCCAAATTATATTTTTGGTCCCAGTCCAGCAAAGTATTTAAAACACCCGTATCTTTTTTATTTTAATGGACTATTTTCATGCTTAAAATTAGTAATATTAGTGGGTAACCATGGGATATGGAACTTTTCTTATTTTTGTGCATCAATATGAATTTGAGTTATGATAACAAATGTCATGCAATCCATATGACTAAGCTCATGAGTATAGAAGAAAATATTAATTTCAGATTTACTTTTGACTTTCATCAGAGCTTGTGCTCAGTGGACTTGCTCTTAATTTCAAATTATTTCAATTTGTGCTTCAGTCACGGTTTTAATTAATTTTGACAATCTTATGGAAATATTTCTAGTTATCCTGGGTTTAATAAGAGCAATCTTCATTGTAGTCACAACCTAGAAGGACTTTTCTGATCCTGATATGTAACAAGTCTTGGAAACAGTAAAAGTAAAGAAAGATCAGTTTACATCATTAGGACCCTGGGAAATAACCATACAGTATTTGATTTACTATTCTTGCACCAGGAAGTTTTTGATAATTCCAATGTTCAGTGTCAATTAAATCCCTAACAGCTTTGTAATTGGAATACATATCTGTATGTGTATAAAGATAAAAAGTGTTCCCTTTTAACAAACATCATGCTTCTATAAATTCTGTGATTTATGACAAGTATCAGCACATAAATAGAAATGAGAATACTTTCATTCCAAAACACAGTATCATTGTCAACAGAAATATATTTCTGATAACAGAAGAATTTCAGCTGCTTTCAATGAAATAAAAAGTTATACATAAATAGTCATAGTTCATGGTGAAATCTGCAAACATTAGCATCATATCTGGGGTTCAGCTGACTAGAAGATACCCATCTAAGGAAAAATAAAAGACCACTTCTTTAGGAATTTAACATGGGATGTAGGAAGCCAGGCAAAGAACTATTAAAAAGGTAAAAGGTGCAAAATTATTATGAGTCTCATGAAGAAATCTGGGACCACAGGTGCCTCCATGGGCTATAAATATAAACAGTTAATGTTGTTTTTCTTGTGCAGCAAAAATTCCCACTAGCCAATAAAAATTTAAGGTCCCCATTTTATGCATGATCAGACTTGAAAATTATACAAATTGTGTCTATCAAGAATGCATGATTCTTACAGAAGTTATTCTCATCAAGTTTGAAATTTGCAGGAGGTATGCATCATGAGCTTTTTATTTTAATATATTCTGGTCTAATCTGGTAAATGCAGAACTTAAATAAAAATATGGTACATGACAACAGAAGCATGAAAATAAATTCAAAATTTCCCTGGGATGAGAATTTTAAGGTGAAGCAAAGATAGCAAAATGGTTATTTCCAACATACTAAATGGCTGACTGGTAAGGAATTGTAGGTTGTTAACTAAATACACTTTACATTTGGGAATGGAAAAACAAATCATAGAATCATAGAACAGTTCTGCTTGCTTTTAAGTTGAAGATATTCACCACTAGTGGGACTGAGACCTTATCCCTTTAAGGAGCATACCAGAGGAAACTGGTTTCAGCTAATTGATCTTATGATTTTGTGATAGATCTTAGGATCCATTTCTAACTGTGTCTTTAAAGGAAGGTGCAAAAATCCTCACGAATCATAGAATTGTTTTGATTGGAAAAGACCTTTAAGAGGTTAGTCATTGTCAGTGTCCTTCCATTTTCACCTCCGAAATGCAACAGGCCAATGATGTCTGTTTGCTCTACATATATTTTTTTATGTAAAGTGAAATACAATGACTGTGACTGGTCACAGAATCACAGAATGTTAGGGATTGGAAGGGACCTTGAAAGATCATCTAGTCCACCTTCCCTGCCAGAGCAGGGTCACCTACAGTAGGTCACACAGGAATGTGTCCAGGCAGGTCTTGAATGTCTTCAGAGAAGGAGACTCCTCAACCTCTCTGGGCAGCCTGGGCCAGTGGCCTGTCACTCTCACAGTGAAAAAGTTTTTCCTTATGTTTGCATGGAACCTCCTATGCTCCAGCTTGCACCCATTGTCCCTTGTCCTACTGTTGAACATCACTGAGAAGATCCTGGCTCCATTTTCCTGACATTCACCCTTTTTATATTTATAAATATTAATGAGGTCACCCCTCAGTCTCCTCTTTTCCAAGCTAAAGAGACCCAGCTCCCTCAGCCTTTCCTCATAAGGGAGATGCTCCACTCCCTTCATCATCTTGGTGGCCCAGAACTGGACACAATATTCCAGATGTGGCCTCACCAGGGCAGAGTAGAGGGGGAGGAGAACCTCTCTCGACCTACTAACCACAGCCCTTCTAATACACCTCAGGATAACATTGGCTTTCTTGGCCATGAGGGCACAGTGCTGGCTCATGGTCATCCTGCTGTCCACCAGGACCCCCAGGTCCATTTCCCCTACACTGCTCTCCAATAGGTCTGTCCCCAACCTATACTGGAATCTGGGGTTGTTCTTTCCCAGATGCAAGACTCTACACTTGCCCTTGTTATAGTTCGTTAAATTTCCCCTTGCCCAACTCTCCAGCCTGTCCAGGTCTTGCTGGATGGCAGCACAGCCTTCTGGTGTGTCAGCCACTCCTCCCAGCTTTGTATCATCAGCAAACTTGCTGACAGTGCACTCTGTTCCCTCATCCAGGTCACTGATGAATATATTGAATAGTATTGGTCCCAGTACCGACCCCTTGAGGGACTCTACTAGACACAGGCTTCCAACTAGACTCTGTCCCATTGACCACACCTCTGACTTCTTCCTTTCAACCAATTCACAATCTACCTCACTAGTCAATCATCCAGACCACACTTCCTCAGTTTAGCTGCAAGGGTGCTGTGGTAGACGTTGCCAAATGCCTTGCTGAGATCAAGATAAACCACATCCACTGCTCTGCCATCATCTATCCACTTGGTTATGTCCTCATAAAAGGCTATCAGGTTGGTTAAACATCACTTTTCCTTGGTAAAACCATGTTGAGAGCTCCCAATGACCCTCTTATCCTTGATATGCCCATAGGATGCACTGAGGATAAGTTGTTCCATCACCTTTCCAGGGATGGAGATTCGTGAACAAGGCTGACTGGTCTACAGTTACCTGTGTCCTCCTTCTTGACCTTTTTGAAGACTGGAGTGACATATGCCTTCCTCCAGTCCTCAGGCACCTCTCCTGTTCCCCATGACTTACCAAAGATGACGGAGAGTGGTCTAACAATGACTTCTGCCAGTTCCTGGTCACCTAAGCATCCATGTACAATCTTCACCAATGCTGCACCAAGAAGGCGCAGTAGGAGAATCCCTTTCAAAACCCCATATTCACAAGGAATCAGATTTTGGTCAGCATATGCCTGTACTCCCCTGTGAACTGCCCTCTTTCAGTGTTTGAGAGGAAAGTGTGGAGAGAAAGCAACACAGGGGAAGGGGAGCTGCCTAGTCCTGATGAGGCCAAGGCTCTGTCCCAGCCTCACCCTCCAGTCCCTGCTCTCCTCTGCTCACCAGCCACTAAGCCTCTTAAATGCAAAAATTGTAACTAGACCATCATCAGCCCTGAAGCAGCAGGTGGCTGGCTAAAGAATGAGGTTACCATTCAAAGTCTCTTATTTATTTAGCCAGATGAAATACAGATTTGAACCTAGCTCAGCCTGTTGAAAAGTCCTGACCATTGATCTAAGAGCTGTTCAGAAACTTGGGAAACACCAGGTCTTTATCTCTGCCTTTCTCATTATTCTCACACATCTCTGTGGGAGAGGAAAACACTACCCACTACTGGGCAGGAAATAGCAAAGAAAGAGATATGAACAGAGTGACAATAAGGGACAAGGAAGAGTAGTGAGTAGAGAGCAAAATGAACATAGATGAACATGCTGCAGTATCTTAAATTGAGTTTCAGTGTAGAGCTTCAGTGTATATATTTTTGCAGTGTACATAGTTTCTACATTAATATGTTTCTGTCTTGTTTATTGCTTATGTTGCTCTTTTGTATTTTCATTTGAAGAGTTTTTGCACAAAACCAGTGTATACATGATGAGAAACTTATGCTGGGATTCAGCTTCAGATTCAGGAACATGCAGATGAGAATTATATGTGAAAGGTTCCCATGGTAGTCTGTGGGAAATCTAATCAACACAGTAAGCAGTGTGTAGAATAGATGTGTCTGCTGTAGGATGCGACAAATCACATGTTAGATTCCATTGAGTCTATTGTGAGATGTTCAAAATGAGTTGCCTAAATGAAGGCATGCAGTGGTGCTGGAGATGTGAAGCCTGTACCACTCAGTTTCCAGCTGCCACATGGGTCACTGTATCTTATGTCATATCTGTTAGACCTAGGAAGATGTCCTGGATACAGGACTATATAAATATGTGTGTTTAGGCAAGTGAATAAAGCCTTACACCCCCACTGGGAGCTCCAATGGGAGCTCAGACAATGAGCTCATATCACATCAGGAATTTTAATTTAAGCTCAATCCCATCTTCAGGTAAACTATTGTATTAAGAATCAATACACTTTTGTTATATGAAGATTATCCAGAATAAATATGGAATTAAAATAGTGGATTCATTCACTTTTTTGTTCTACTTCTATAAAAATAACTCAGAAAATTTAGTGCTTGCATTGGTTGATAATACTTGAAGGTTGCATGAGAATGGTTTGAAGACTAAATTATTTCAAAATTGATGTGGGTTTGATCTACTTGTTTTTCAATTGAAGTGTTATTTAAAAATTTCAATTAACTTTTAATTAAGTATACTATATTAATGTAGAATTATACTCAGTTACTATGCCTTTCATAGACATAACCACATTAACGCATAAGTTGCACTAAAAATTGTCAAGATATGTAACAGTTTTACTGTTTAGCTCCCACGAATCAGGAAGTAGTGAAAGAAATGTCATGTATCAGAATTTCTTTTGTATACATGCTATAGTGCAGCCTTTATCTAAGAGCTCTAAAAATTAACTATATATATATAGTTTACCTAAGGTACAATTTGCATTATTTAGTTCTGAGACTCAGCAATATAGGGTTATTTTTAGTCAGACTAAAGAAATGGACTTCAAGAAGGTAATTCTTCCTATCTCAGGATATCCCTTATCAACTTTAAGATGTCAAGACAAGTCCTCCCTATTCCTCTCCACTGACTGCAGAAGGAATATAAACTAATAGGCTGAATTAAATGGATGAACTCCAGTGTGATGAGTCACATTTCAAGTTGAGTATCCTATTTCTAAGAGTTGTCTTGTCGTTTGCAGGGAAAATGCAGAAAATTCTGGAGTAAAACAATGATAGGGAAAATTTGTAATTTCTGTGAGGTGAAGTTTCACTCAAAAGGTGACCTGAAAAGTAACTAACCAGATTAAACTTCTTTTAAAATAATATAATACAATTCATATTCGTGAGTTTAGGTATGCATTTTTCCGTGCTGTGTCTTGCTACTGAATACATATTAGAAAGAACAGCCTGCAAACATTGCTCATGTTTGTAAATCATTTGATTTTCAATTACAGTGCAAAGCTGCCATGGCCCCAAGGGCACTCAAAAACCACATTGTCCCTGCACACCCTCCCCAGAGTTCCCCTTCGGCTCATGGCCCAGGACCACCTTCCACTCCTCTCTGGGGTTACTCCACCTAGATGTTCTTAATTGCAGAAAACCATATTGTACATGAGACAAAAGTGGTTTTTATCAAATTGTGGAATTTTTTTAATAGTTATCTGCTCTAAAAAATAAATTTAATATTTTTTCTGTACTTCAGTAGCTTAGAAATTAGCTGCTTTTCTGAAAAGTATTTTTGAAATTTCTACATAATCAGAAAACTTAAACATTCCCAAACTTGTAATTCTACTCCATTTGCAATAGTAATTATAATGAGCACTAGCTTACTATGCTTTTAATTATTTCAGTAATGGTTGTTGACTGTATTTATTAATAGAGTCATATTCACTGTCTCTCAAAACTTATGGAAAAGCTGACCATTCATTTTGAATTTCATTCTCTCTCTTCCTATCTGAATAGTCATGGAAATTAGTATTTTTATGGCAGTTTATTCTGTGCATACAAAAGTGTCAATTATTTTTAACCTTTCAACTAAGAGAAGGCACGTTGTCTGTCACTGAGCTTTTGAGTTTGACATCAATTAAAGTTCTCCCATTAAAAAGGAGTTATAAGAGCAACATGAAGACTCACACAATCAATCTGTCAAAAAGATATTCCTGCAAAACCTTAAAAAATAAAACCTTTCTTGTCCAACAGGCACAATTTGTATGTGGCAGGCTTTAACTTCAAAATTATAGCCCAGAGATCCCAAAGACCCTACTTTGCTTCCATGTCCGTGACAGATAAGAGCTAATTTTATATATATATATATATATATATATACACACACTACATATAATATATTGATAGGTCTAAAAATGAGACTAAGCTGCCTTTCTTCTCTTAGAGTTTATTTAACTGTAATATATTCTTCCACTGTAGTTTAAAATAAACCAAAGGTTTCCCACACCTGCGGTAAATGTCTCCTTTTTATAAATATTTTCTAAACCAAATTAACTGAGATTAAGATTTTGCATTATTAGACTTCTTCCCCTTGTATAACATACATGTCTTTTACCACTTCACAGCACACAGGTCAACTGGGCACTACATCTATCAAAAGCAGACCCTTTCCTTTTCCATGCTCTGCATGAACTGAGATGGTAACAAGAAGAAATACAACCCAGCTGTTAGCTCCAAGACATAGTGGGGGGGAAAGCTGCAAAGACTATTTCAATCCTACTTCTCTTCTTGCCAAAAATATTCCTCTAATCTTAGCTAGCAAAACAAGCTGGCAATATGAGATGGGCATGATCACCAGTGAGTGGAGTCACTCAGAAGAGGCTGCAGCTGCTCTCTTGTCTCTTCTCACATGGATCTACTCATGGCTTGTAAGACATTAGCAAATCTTTTATTTAGTGATCTCCGATGAAACAGGAGTGCTAGACCGTAACAGCAGCAGAGACATGGACAAACTAACTCTTGACACATGGCCCACATTCTCATTAGCACTACTGACATTGACGAATTATCTAGGAAAATAATGCACTGACCTCTTTTAACTACAGAAAATCTCTCTGATTTAATAGGCTCCAGGTTTTTTTAAATCACAATCATGACAAGCCTAAGAGCATAATGGTACATATGACCTTCATTTCTTGCCTTTTAACATTTAACAAAAGCATATTTACCTCAATGCAAAAGCAGAAAGCCTCCAAATTAACACCTTCCTTGATGCTGTAGAAGTTTAATCAACTAAAGAGCCTTCCTATTGGAACTAGATACACCTGTTTTAATTATATCTTATATCTAACTGTGAAATTCTGTACATTCAGATACAGTACCACTCAAACTAGTTTTAGAGGATCTGGTGGAAATCAAACTTGGTGAACTGAAAAATTAGATAATTTATTTGCTTTTTAAAAGCTTGTTAGAAAGGTGAATATCCTCAGATGATTTCAGCCCATATTAGTAGTGGCAAAATATGAATCCTCAAGGCCAGACATGTCAGCAAAGAAAGAGTTTTTATTTAAACTTCATCACCTACCAGTGAAAAATTTTTCTCTGCAGATTTTTCTAGTAAATCATTTTTTAAGTTTTAACATGACTACTATTTAAAGAGACACTGAAGAAGCACTACACTGTTCTTTGGAGCAGATGTTCCGATTTTCAAATCCACCTTTCAGCCCAAATCATAATCTGCTACTAAAATCCTGGGCTTTGGAGATACTTCAAGAATCTTTTCATAAAAATATTATTCTGTTCATATAAAAAAAGTATGGTGTGAAAGTTTCACAAAGCACTTCCCAAAACCTATATATCTCACACATCTAAATGTAGAAAGACTTTCTTCTCTTCAGCTTCCTTTACAGATTATTGGAAAAATCAATGCAAAAACATTTGAGTAGTCTAAACAAAAAAGTCTATAAATAAGCAATATTTTTCTTACTGCAATATTCACTTATGTAGCAACCATCATAGCTTTGTAACTTGAAAGAGGAATTAATTCAGAAAATTTGTACAGCCTTGTCATATGCAAAAAGTCAGCTATGGAAACAACAGCATTAAACTAGAGTCTGAAGGAAGACAAGATTTTAAATCTCTTACAAATGCCAAGCTAAGGCAAGAATTAACTTCTTCACAGATATTGTTTACATCTCCATTTTAGAAGAGATCATTTTTTTTCAGGACTGCTCTAATAAAGAGACAATAAATGTGATTATCTATAAGTTAAAATACAAACCCACAGGGTAAGCTAACTGTGGGTTAGCTACAAGAATCATTCCATCCTGATGCACATCTGATTTAGTTCATGTGTTTCAATATTCATCTGTATGTCTTTACTCATTAAATTTAACAATTTAACACAATAGTTGTAGAGAAGATGGACAAAATACACATAGGTGAAGAAGCTGAGTGTTAACAGCTGTAAAGGAAGCCTTGCTCCAGAACATGAGCAGTATGAATCTCAAAATTGGCTATGTTCTAGTTCTGTGTCAGCTCCAACCTGAAACAAGACCTGGATGCACAACAGCGTCTCTCATCCTTCCTTCTCTCTCTTCACCTCTTCTCCCCCTATTCCCCCTCCTAGTTTCTATAGGAAGGAAATGTAAATAGGAAATCTAGATTGGAAATTCAGCACATTCTAACCCATTTCTCAAATTGCAAGGCTCAGGGAAAAGAACCCAGGGGTGAAGGACCATGCTACCACATATCTGCACCCTGTATGTTTAAGTTACTTCAAGTACAGTCAAGTTTTTCTCTAGAACCAAAAAAATGAAAATTTGGTTCCTTTTCCTAGTTATGCAGCTGCCCTGTCTTTTCAAAATATGAACCAGACAAGTATGAGGTTTTCTATGAACCCAATTTAATACTTCTGTTTTCTATAAGCAGACCCAAAACAAAGTTCACTATAGGAATGCACCTTTTTCCATTTGCACAGATCCTGGTGTTGGGTTCTGGCAACAGGAGTACCACAGAGTAGTGAAGAAAGCAGTCATTAACGGTGTTGGAAGCTAAAGAAAGCCTGTACATGTTTAAAAGTTTGTGATATTGGCTAGATATTGGCTAAGCAGGTTCATATATTGTTATGGTATTAAAAATGTGTTACCATTTCTTCAAAATACTTTAGAAAAACATCTGTTACGAGAAGCAAAAAGATATTGTTGTTACGTCCTTGCCTTTTCCACTCCAGGGAAAAAAGGACTAGTTTTTCCATGTTGGACTATATGAAAGCTGTCCCTTCATGCTTCCAGAATGCTTCAGCATAGCTCCTAGTTTCTTTAATCTAACATTTCCCTTCCTACTCTCTAGCTTCCCCTTGCCATCTCTAGTGAACATGAAGTAAAATTAGAAAATATCTTAATTAGAAAAAATCTTAAATACAAAGCTTGGAATGTAATGCTCTCCGAGTGTGCTTAGGCATATTTGTTTAATGTAGATTAACACTGTAGAATACTATAGACTGACATAAAGTCTTGAAAGATGACTCATAGAATCATAGAAACATTTTGGTTGGAAAAGACCATTAAGATCATCTAGTCCAACCATAAACCTAACACTGTCAATTCCACCACTAAACCATGTCGGTGAGCACTACATCTACACATCTCTCAAATACCTCCAGGGATGGTGACTCAACCACTTCCCTGAGTAGCCTGTTTCAATGCTGGACAACCCTTTCTATGAAGAAATTTTTCAAAATATCCAGTCTAAACCTCCCCTGGCACAACTTGAGGCCATTTCCTCTTGTCTTATCTGTTACTTAGGAGAAGAGACTGACACCCACCTCTCTACAACCTCCTTTCAGGTAGTTGTAGAGCAATACGGTCTTTCCTCAGCTTCCTTTTCTCCAGACTAAACAATCCCAATTCTGTCAGCCACTCCTCATAAGACTTGTGCTCCAGACCCTTCAACAGCTTTGTTGTCCTTCTCTGGACATGTTTCAGCACCTCAATATCTTTCCTGTAGTGAGGGGCCCAAACTTGAGGTGCAGCCTCACCAACGCCAAGTACAGGGGAAGGATGACTTCCCTAGTCCTGCTGGCCACGCTTTTTCTGATACAAGTCAGGATGCTATTGGCCACTTTGGCCACCTGGGCACACTGCTGGCTCATGCTCAGCCAGCTGTTGACCCAATATCCCCAGGTTATCATGTCAAATACCAACATTTAACCCATGACAAATTACTCTTCCTCACTGATCAGAAGAGTAGTGGGAAAGGAGATTGAGCTAACTTGTGTATCATAATACCCCAAAATTCTATGTTCTGGAGCTGCACAGCTGATCAGAAAGCCCACAGGTGAATTGCATTCAAGTGTTTGGATACCATATTGCTCAACTGAAGTCTCCATCACCAAAATTCGCACCCAAAATAGTAGGGCTGGTTTTATTCTTGGCCTTAAAACAGCAACAGTGTTTAGTATAGAGATGCATTAATTGCAAGAAAATAGGGAAAAATTACACCAATGAACTGGAATGAATAGGACTACAGCTGTCTAACACATAATAAAGTAGAGCCATTTATATGGCTTTACAGAGCCCCAATTTTTTAAACAAGTTATTTTTAATAAGTTGCATTAATAGGATACACAGAGGGTAGCAAAGAACATCACATTTGTCCTCCCACATGCATGAATGACAGTACTCATGGGAAGCACTCTTTCACAGTCTTTATAGGAGAGTGCTCTCAAATAGGGATAAATGGGATATCATACTGTAAATATTTTTGCTGTGAATTTCTCCCAAGACAGATCCTAAGATGAAAACAAATTCTTTCCTAAGCTATTATCAGAAACCAATATTTTTTGATGCTTTCAAGTTATTGGTACTCCCAGCGAAGGCAGAGAATATTAATTCAGCTCTTCAGATGACATATAAAGGGAGAGCAATAACAGAAAAATGCAAAACCTGAAAATATAAACAATGCCTTCAGTATCATGCCCAGCTAACCTTACTACTGTAATCTAAATTAGGTCCTTAGGCTCGTACCCCATTCCTCTGGACAGACTAATTTCCTCATGTATCAAATAGTCTCTCCCATATTCTTATCCCATTACATAGTTATCCAATCCGTTCTCCTATCTATATAACCTGCACCACGATTTATTCACAATCGGTCCAAATTTGCTTGAAATATAATTAGAGTATTTCCCATAATATCCACTTTCTTTTCGTGTCAAATAGGTTCAGCATTTTTCTGTGAGTCTTTTTTTTTTTTTTTTATCACATCATATATCACAGACTTACAGGAGTGATTGGCATTGAATCACAATAGGATGAAGGAACATGATTTATGTTTGAAATACTATGTATCTTTATAAGGTTATAAAAGTCTCTCTCAAAGAGAAAACTACAATCATGCTGGCAATTTTATCAGTAAGTGGAAACAGATAATTAAAGCCCCTACAGCAATGAGCACTTCTTATGCTATGCAGCTAGAACCAAATTTTTCACTGTTAACAAAAATATTTCCATGGGTCATTTTCATACGCCATAGGGTGGACTGACCTACTGGAATGCTATATTGCAACAACAAACTCAGGGATACATTAGTAAAAATTTAAAAAAAAACAAACAAAAAACTAACATGAAATGAAGCATCTAGATTAGAAGAGACATCTGCAATACTATTTCTTTTATCTTATTCCTCAAGAAAAACAAAGCTCTCTTGATCATTCGACAGTCTTAATTGATATAAAATCACTATGTTAACCTCTGGAAATCATTCAGGCAACAAGACTATACTGTCCTTATCTGACCGTTTGCCAAGAGAAATAGTACCTTCCATTTGCAGTTTTCCTTTATGTTAAGCTCTTATTTATGATTTAATGTTTCTCTGATAACTAAACTAAAAATCATACTATGCATATTATCTTCCCCTGCCTTGTGCTTACTCATACATGCTGTCCCTGAGCAATTACCTTCATATTATTAACACATCTGACAAGGCCAAGACTACGAAAAAATTGCTCTACACTCCAGAGGCATCATGCTCATTTGTTTGCTCTGATGTTTACCCTTGACCATGTACACCAAATATCCCATTGTTTTCTATCTCCTTTTCCAAACCTCACTGACTCACAGTTATTTCTGGTTTTACCATTTAAATATTTGTCTTTGTGTCCATCCTCCAATTCACTTACTAGATCTCATAGCACACCAATTCCCTTTTTTCTCTGACCATTGATAATACCTTAATTAGAAACACAGCGTAGGAAAAGTATAAGAACTTGGTGGGAGGGGGAAACAGATATACTCAAGTAAGTTATATAAAAGCTGAAAGATACTTGTATTTAACAGTGAGTAGTAAATTAATAAGGAATTTGAAATGCCCTAGATTAACAACAAAATGGTAAATAGCTCCATATTTTGTATTTAATCTTATCTTTGTAAAATGGGGAAAAAAATAAGAGGACTATATCAGCAGTATTGTGTTCAGTTCTGTCTTTTGAATTACTAGAAGGATAATAAAAAATTACAGCATATATGAGATTTTTTTCAGGAGGAAAGATTAAAACATCTAAATGCAGTTTGATGAGGAAGTTTCCAAGGTGGAAAAGGAGTGTAATTTGGCTGGGCTGACTCCAAAAATACAAGAACATCTTTAAGCAAATTGCTACTTCTGAGCTTGATCTTCCTAGGACTGTCAGTTTTCTTTTTGTCTTAACATTGTTCCCTTTCGTTTGAATTTGAGGTAGTCCAAATCAACCATCCAGTAGTGATTATTCATTATCTGCCTTCAGATTTCTAGGACTGGTTAAAATTTGAATCCCAGAATGGCTAAGCTTGGAAGGCATCACTGGGGATCACAAGCACCTGGAGGGACACCACTGGTGGCTGGCCTCCAGCTGGACTCTGTGCTGCTGATCACAGTGCTGAGAACCTCTGCCTTGCCCACGTTCTTTGTCAGCAAGTCATTTCTTCATTCAGTGGCAGGCTCACATGTTCCCTAATCTTACTTTTGCTGCTGATAAACCAGTAGAAACCCCTTTTTTGTTGTCCTGCCACCATGTATAACAGATACAAAGGTAAAAGTATTTTCACTGTGATAAAGATTATTACAATATTTGTATATTCTAAGGAACATGTGAATCTTTTTATTTCAGTGGAACATAATGAAGTGTTAAGAAAGAGACAGAATAGCAAGTTGAATTCATAGCAACTGAGGAATCTTTTCTCACAAGCAATTTTGCTTTTCCCCTTCTGAGCACTGTTCAGATAGAACTGGTTTCTACATGTGTTGACAGGTAGCATGGTAAAAGGGAACAAGACCTGATTGCGTTCTGGGTAGGATACTTGGTTACACTGTTCAGCACACTTGCAGTCAGGCAAGTATGGTTGGGACCTGGTATCTCCTCAACCAGCAGTGTACTCTGGACATCAGGCTGCTTTAAGGTGCTTCAACATTGGGAGGGAGGACCTACGTTTTTCTCATTCCTTTCTCAGAATAATCTTTCCCACCTAAATGCCATCTGACTGGGACCTCCTTACAGGCAGAGCGCTTTCCAGCACATCGGCCTGAGTTGCTTGGATGGTGAGGATGGGCCACTGGGGCTGGCTATCTTCCCCTTACATTCAGCCATGTCCAGCAGTCTGGAAGGAGAAGAGTGTCCCTAGGTCCTTGGGGAGGTAGGACTTTTGATCCAGGGAAGGAAGCAATTACATGTGGTTCTGAAGTGTGACGTTCCCCAGGATGTTAGATTTCTGACAAACTATAGCATTCATTGTAATTCAGGACCACCTCTTTAGCACAGGATTTCTTCTGCCGAAGGCACTCCAGATAGAAGCATATCAAGCTGGACAGATCACAGCATTTGACGGAAGTTATCACACCTGGCCACCTCTGGCTTTGGCTAGGCAGCAGACTAGCACTGTACAACACACCAGCTGGGTTGCCACTGCTCCCCTCTTTAAAAAGAGAAGAGGAACCTCAAACTGCACCAAGTGCCACTGCGCAAAGATACACACAGGAAAGGTCATGAGCCCATCAGCTCTCTTACAAGACACGGAGCCCGGTTCTTGCCTTTTC
>NW_010293250.1:30478-39333 GCF_000700745.2 Antrostomus carolinensis
GGCACCCACAGCCTCCAGAGCCTCTCCAACCCTGTTGTGTCAAGGTGTACTCACCAGACATGCTTAGCAACCCTGCCCAGAGTTCTTCCTCAAACCACCATGTGAAAACATGGTTTGCAAAAAAGTTGCTTCTAGCAAAGGCCTTCTTTAAACATAGCTGCATAATTTTGGCTTAGCATGCAGATAGGGAGGAAAGGTATGGGAAGTAGAGTACTGTGCTGTATTAACCACCACCGATGACAGATATGTCATGAGTTTTCTGCACAGAGACACTTGAGAAGAACAAAACTATAACAGCCCACGTTGCACTGAAGGCACCTTAGCAAAAATCAAGCAGCAGAGGGCCATCATCTCCTCATACATGCTATCCATGATTTTTTCCTGACAGGGTTTGCAAGATGAGAGTGTAACAATCTGTGTCTATACTGGCAGAAGCACTACAGAGAACCCTGAATAGGGATGTGAAACCTCATGAGTGATCCTAGGCAAATAGGGAAGAAATGCAGAAAAATCACTTCATGCTTTGAGACAACCTTCATAAATAAAAGTAAGCAAGATCAAAATCCTAAAGGGATACATAAAATACCTCTTAATGCCAGGAGAATTCACAGAAAATATTAAATTGGGGCACATTTGACTGAAACAAATATTTTCCTAACACAAATTATAAAGGAGCTCATGATCTGTGTGCTTGGTGACTGAGAAGAAGTCAGTAAAAGTGGGCTTTTATGTTCTTTCTGCTAATTAATATCCATTGTTATCTTCTTCTCACCACTCTGGATTTAGTTTTCACATCTTTGTTCACAATGGCTACAGCCTTCCCAAGTAATTGTTTCCACTGAAAGCATACATGTAGAAGGTAATTTCAAAACTTCTGTGTATTGTCTTCAGTCTTCCCAAAGAGCACATTCCAGTGAACACTGCTGAAAAGACTAGCTGGGCTTTACATTCTTGTTTCTGCTTAGTTATTCAGTCAGTGCCATGGAAGCTTTAAGAACATTTCATTACAAAATCTACACAGAAAACACATTGTTAATGCTAAATACAAGTTAAATCCCCAATGACAAGCTGAACATCTGCGAAACATGAACAGAGCAATCCATAAACCCATTATTGTTGTATTGCTGTCCTTTTGTACAACATCTTGACTTCAAAGAAGTCTGTTAACTATCACTGTATACAACATAAGACTGTACTGCAGTCAAAAAAGGCCTGTCAACCAAGATTTTGATTTGAGGGGCATTCTGTCTTTCTAAAACATATAATCAGAAGACTATGGGTGAGGAAATAAACTGTGCTATGAGCAGCACATGCTCACAGCAAGAATTTTAGCAAAACCAGTTCAAACCGTCTTTGTTTTTAGACTTATCATTGCCTCTGCTCCAGACACTCCAGTGTGATTAATCATATTAATTACGCAGGTTTGAAGGCTTTGAGGTAAACAATATAAAGGAAAGCTGAAAGAGCTGAAAAACTGAAATAAACAATATAAAGAAAAAAGAGAAAAAAGTAATGGTATGAACTTAAAGGTATCCTTTGTCCTAAATACGCAAAAAAAAAAGCAAGGAATTATATTTTAGTTAAATTTACACTTCAACTTCATGTTTATTTGCCAGTTTCCTTTTATATGTTTCAACCACAGTCTCAAAAACTGGAGGTGTTAAACTGTTCTATGCATTAAGTACACTAAGTGCACTTTGTCCCTTAAAAACCTGTTGATAAATGACCCGCAAAGGAGCTTCCGTTATTAATCAATAATTATTAATTATTAATTAAACAATTATTAACAACTTGAGCTGTTACTAGCTGCTTATTGCACTTTCACTCACAGCTGCTAAAGAAGATGGTCAAAAGTAATTCTTTTTAGATAAATAGGGTTACTAATGGGCTCATGTAGTAAAGTTTTACACAGTCTAAATGGGGACATCCCACCTTCTCTTGGCGATGGAATGTCTGTGAAAACGTGCAGATGAGGAACTACATTTAAACTGTATTTTACAACCAAGCCACAATTTAGTATCACTAAAGAGCTGAAAATAAGATTGAGAGTGATCTAAGCAAGAATTTCTGAGGCTTTGTTTCTCCTAGAGTTGCACTGTGCTCCCACCACCTTTATGCACTCTAGCCACAGCATGCAAAAATAAAATTATCTGCTCTCCACTCGTATTTCAGTTGCCAAAAAAAAAAAAAGGAAAACAGATCTATTTTATAGACTCTTTCTCCAGATTTTCTCCTTAAGGTGAGAGGTTTAAAATTGTACCTGAAAAACTCCATGAAAGAGAAGCCATAACCATGCTGTTCAGCAATTCCTGCACAAACAACGTTCGCAGATGCTCCAATCAAAGTTCCATTACCTGCAGTTCAGAAAACAAATACTGGTTTATAGTTGTGCTCTGTTTCTTATCCTTCCTCTGTTTATTCTGTGCTAAAGTCCTAAGATGTACTTGTTAGGAAAGAAAAATAAATTTCTGTTGTATAGACTTGAAAAGAAATATACGGATAGTATCTCCGCATCCTATAAATAGCTTAACGCTTTGAAAGATAAGCCTGGTATCATTTTCTGATTCTACATAAGCCAGAAAAACAGGGAAGGAACATAACACCAATCTAGCAGTTGTCAAAATGATACCAGAGACTTGCATTCAGATAAACTTACTGATTTTTGGTTTTACATACAAGAAGGTGCCATCAGATGAGCTGAAAACAAAGGATGATATAGTTCGAGGATGATAAGAGAAATTGTTGTCTTTTTTCCTTGCAAAAACTCGACATTGACAAGTTATTGTCTTTTTATAGAGACAGTAACTAATTGCTAAAGACAGAAGTTTAAAACATAGGAAGTGGGACAATGGAGGAGAATGCTTCTATTTCATGTCTTTATGCTAAGGCAATAGGATCACCATAGTTAAAAAAGTTTGCTTACCAAATGGTTCTTCAACACTTAAAGGAACATAAATTTATTCAGTGAACTTCAACAAGTTACATCATACAAGTCCCCTTCAGAGAGGAATACACCAAAGGAAAATAATATACCATGTTTATAATGCATACTTATCCTCTGGGAAAAACTACATACTTCTAAGTCTTTTCCAGTAATTAATTTATTCCCGTGTTTTCTCTAACCATTCAACAATCTGGCAGTGTAGAGACCTCAAGTATTCAGACCTCAGAAAGACTGACCCATTTTCTATAGCTTTCCCATGAGTCCATACCTCAGACTTAAGAAATGCTATATACTTGACTTCCACAAAGCAGATGTCTTCAGCAAATATTTCTGATCTAACGCACGACTCCAGAAGTGACAGTGACTCCCACATTCTATTCCTTAACTGAAATTTTTAACAAAAGAGGTAACAAACTAGGAGAAAACTTTTTTATACTATGGCAAGTCATCTCTTTTGCCATACATCACTACATTACATTACATCCATTTATATCCAATTACATCCATTACTCTAAGCTCTTCCTTTGCTCCCATTGGCATATAGTTATCCTTCTCATTATGGCCCTGTTAAACATTACTGTTCAGTGGACACTCTTCTGGTCTGACTTTGAGAGAAAAAGATCAGAAGGCAGTTAATGCTCCAGTTAATTTTTTTGATCTAGTAAATGTTTTGGGTCACTCAGAGATCAGTTTACCAAAGAATAAGTCAGAATAAAGGCACAAGGACTATTCCTCTATTCACATATAGTACCCATATGGCCTTCTGCACCTTTTGTGCCTTTTGCGCACACAAAATGAGCAGACTTCTAAAACTATCCTTAAAAAATAATAGAACACTTAAATTCAAATTAAATGAAGTGATAGAGTTCAGAAGCAAGGAAAAGGAAAACAAAGATGTGATGTGGAAGGAACATCGGAGGAAGGAATATCTTCCTTTTCTAATAAGAAAAAGAGTAGGAGAAAGAGCTTGATTGTGATAATTTTTATCCCAGTTTGCATTCAAAGCCATACCAGTGTCGGTGAATCCTGAGATACAAGTTTTTGACTGGTCATTCTTGGGACAGAGCAACAACTTTGAGAAACAACTAAAAATTCACTCAGGCCTTTTTTTTTTTTTTTTTTTTTTTTTACAGCTTATTTCATGAAAATCAAAGCTTTCCAAGAAAAAGCCCTTGTTTGGACAAGTTCTTTGCAATTGAGTCCTAGGAGAAAGCGTGATTCTTATTTAATCCAGGGTAGTCAACTATTATAAAACAAATTAGTCAGCATCCTGGAGTAGACATTTGAACATAGAATCATAGAATCATAGAATGGTTTGGATTGGAAGGGACCTTAAAGATCATCTAGTTCCAATCCCCCTGCCATCAGCAGGGACACCTTCCACTAGACCAGGTTGCTCAAAGCCTCATCCAACCTGGTCTTAAACACTTCCAGGGAGGGGGCATCAACAACTTCCTTGGGCAACCTGTTCCAGTGTCTGACCACCCTTACAGTGAAGAACTTCTTCCTAATATCTAATCTAAACCTCCCCTCTTTTCGTTTAAACCCATTTCCCCTTGTCTTGTCGTTAGTTGCCCTTATGAAAAGTCCTTCCCCAGCTTTCTTGTAGGCCCCCTTCAGGTATTGGAAGGCTGCTATAAGATCTCCCCGGAGCCTTCTCTTTTTCAGGATGAACAGCCCCGACTCTTTCAGCCTGTCTTCATAGGAGAGGTGCTCCAACATGGATATCTCTTGTCTAGGTGAGTGGCATAAACAACAGCTATTAAGAATAGGAGACTGGTTTTCTCATCAGCAGCCTCAAACAGCTCTTGAGCTGATCCCACTATGGAACAAGAAAGAAGCTGAAATTTTGCAATGTGAAAAGATAAAAGCACCACCTGCACCACACTCCCTGCAATCCCAAATAGACATTTTATTTCATATATTTAATTTTTCTTTTTTTTTTTTTTTTCCTCCAGGTCCTACTTATTTTCTGCTATTCCAGGAGCTATACTAGATGAGCTGCTTCCTACTTGCTCTGTTTTTAAGTCTTTGAGATTGCAAAGGAGCTGGAGCTGCATGAACAGGTCATCTCTGTTTATGAGGAGCTCAAGTGATGCTAGTGGAACAGCACATCAATAGAAAGGTTTATATTTCTGATGCTATGGATCAGAAAAGCACCGTGGAGTATTCTTTCTTGTGAGACACCAGGGGCTATTTGTGACCTAGGCTTCTTATCACACACAGTGAATCACGCACTCTCCCACACATGTTTCAGGTGTGGAGTGGAAAGATGACTACACTTACTAGAGGACCAGGAACCTTTAAAGAATAGAGTCCAGGATAGCACTGGTCATTAGGAACTGCACAGCTCATTTCCCTTGCCCTTTCTTTGCCTCAAAGCATATTTTAATCACTTTAATGCATGCTTAAAGATATGAAATTGAACTTGGAACATCAGCATTCCTGGTAGGTTCTGGCATGAGAAAGCCAAGACACAAAGTGTGTGGCTTAATGCAAAAACAGAACAAATGAATACAGCTGATGTTATTAGACGAGTCAGACAGGAACACTTGAGGAATTTTCAATTCCAAAACTAATCAGTAGTCTATAGCCTCCAAACGTTTCATAAGGGTTTTCTGCTCTATGTATAGCACAATCAGATATCACCATCAGAATAATATTACTGTAGACAAGGAATGAAGCTCTGGCTTCAAATTAAAGAAACAGGACTGAAACTGCACTGGTCCCATGACTGTGACTAGATACAGCTGAGATCTCCAAACAGCATGCGCTCTCCTATACATGGGTTGTAGTAATGCCTTCACATAATGAAGTATTATGGGAAGACTTTCTGCTTCAGTAGTGAATTGATTTCCCCAAGTAGATTTCACTTGAGGAGAAATTGTCACCTTATCTGAAAGGAGCAGCATTTCTTTTTCATTTGTTCAGAGCATGTGTGTAGTTTAATTAGGTATTGGCTCAGCAGGCTTCAAAGAACTACACTGAAATCAACAACAGAGGCAAACTTTTGTTTCTCCTTGCAGGAACATCTGTCTTCACAGCAGATGTTTAACTCAGTAATGAAATAATAACACTGTGACTTCTGAATCACAGAAAAACAAATACTAGGTTAATGTACATAGAAACCTACATGTGTTAAATTTATTCAAATTGATGTAAATGAAGAATAAGCATTTTCTAGGACTGCACCCAATCTTGACTTCACCTTCACATCATATTCAATATTAAGAATAACTAAGCTTAAAAAGCATAGCAAAGATTCTTGCTTGTTTGGATGCTCAAAACGTAATAATATAATAATAACATTATAATAATCAATATGTTTGGATTACTCCTGTTGTGTTAAGGATTACTAGTCATTTAGCTTAAATAAGTAAGTTTTAAATAGAATTAATCGCTCTGTGTGATTTAATATACTGTGTGTTTAGCATAACTTACTTAGCATGAGTAGCCAGATTTACTGAAGCCTTAGGCCACAAGCTGCGAACCTTCACCTAGGAAAGTTGAATTTATCTTGAACTGTTGCTTAGTTATGTGAAAGCAGGCCCTAAAACCCGTGCAAATTGGAATAAAAGGAGGCTACAGCTGTCAGCAGAAGCTGCAACTTGTCCAGTTGAGAACATGGAGTGCAGCTCACTTGGAGTCAGAGAAGGAATGCAATAAGGAACAAGAAGACACCAGACCAGAAATTACCATTGGACCAAGAGTCACGTGCAAGGCCCTGAACAGCATGTGAAGAACGGGTGCATAGACTGCAAGGGTATAAAAGCCCAGGGGTTTCTTTGTTCTGCGTCCCTCTCCAGAGGCACCCAGCTCAAGCTGCTACTTTTGCTGTACCACCCAACTGAATTATTTATTTTCCTGAATCTGGCATTTGAGACTCTGCTGCAGGAAAACTAGGGCGAAAAGATTTAACAGTTTATTAACATTTTTTGATAACTCCTACTGTAACTCATCCTTTATCACAAGGCAGATGGTTATTAAGAATGGATTCATTGCAATGAATTAAATATTATATTTCTGATATCAATAGTATGTGATATGTATTAAGTAAGCCATACATTTTATCCTGCATATCTATTCTGTCTTTTATTCGTGGTAGACTACATGCATTATTGTCAATACTAATTACATTTACTAATTCATAAGCATGAAATCAAGAAAGAACTTTTTCTTAATTAAAAAAAAAATCATTTTAAAGTGTGATCATAGACAGATACAGATATGTCACTTTAAGAGCTGCTGCTGCCTGGGCTACACAGGACAAAATGTAAAAGGAGTAATCCTCACAGATCATTTTACCATGGACCTGCCCTAGCTTTGCACAGTCATTGCAGAAGTACAGTAGATCTACTACTCTTTCTGTCCAGAAAAGGTGACATAAAATTATCTTTCTGATATTTCTCAAGGCAAATTACTCTGAATAACTTTAGGGATGTGAAATCAACTCCAAGTATAAGAAAATATTAAACAGTTTTAGTTAAGAATAAATCTATCAAGAAAGATCCAAAACAAACACCTACACATTAAAATGTGCCTTTGCAGCTCCAGCTAACTTAGAGGTGCAAGCAGGAAGGTGTTGACAGGGTTTGGTAAGCCTGGCTTGATATCTACAGAATCCACCAGCTTTATTTCTTCCAGCCTTCTGCTTCCACTCATAACTACTTCTTCTCAACCTAGTGTTCGGTTGTCACCCTCTGCTACATCACTCCTTCAGAGATTGCCAAATCCTAATCCAGAACCTGCATGAGACATGTAATACACGCCCCTTGGGCTCAGACAGTCTCTTCCTCAGTAAACAGAGTTTGCCCAGGTGACTCTAATCTGCAATGCACTGTAAATCAGCTCTAGGAAAACTGATTAAGCTTATTAAATGAAGAGGCTGGGAAATCAGGGTAGAATCATAAAAAGAAAAGGGAGAGAGTTTGTGTCAATAGCATGTTTCCTCTCACTTTAAGCCTCATTCTCAGCTGTTGATTTTTACTTGACAGCACCTATTATCTCTAAATACTGTTAGTTCTCAGGATTCCCTTTGGAATTGCCTCCTCAAGAGCAAGACTAACCCTTGGGTTTGCGGAATTAATATGTTTGCCTGGAGAATCACCTCAAAGTGCCCTGCACAATTAGCGTTTATTTTCAAAGCACTGAGAAATCAAAGGGAAAGCATTATCACTAATAAAGATATTTGGCCTAGCATGAGCAGCCTTCATGAACAGTAACTCTCTCAAATAAAAAGGAGATAGTACATTGTGCAACAGTAAGCCTAAAAGTGGATTGCTTACAGAAAAGTCTTCCTTTGTTGTGAGCATTACAGACCACCTCCCCTCCACGTGCTCTGATGGTAGATAGCAAGTGTGATAGTTTCCCTGGGCTAGCCCTTGGCTAGCAGCCAACACAGCCGTTCACCCACTTCCCCCCACTTCTCCCCACCCTCTCATAGGGGAGAGGCTTGGGGGCAAGGATTAGGAGGCTTGTAGATTGACGTAAAAACAGTTTAATAATAGAAATAAAAGAAAACTTAAAAAACCCCCAAACTAAACAACTAATATTAAAATAGTAGTGATAATGATAGCAGTAATAGGATATGCAAATAAGTGATAACCCAGTGCAACTGCTTACCACCCACTGATAAACCCGACCCGTTCCCGGATGACAACCCTGGAGGAGCAACAATCCCAAACCGAAACCACAATCCCGGAAGAGCAAGAGCCCGGGAGAAAACCCCTGCAAATCCACCCCCTCTTTCTGGTCAGCCCCGGATAATACACATTTCCAGGAACTCATTAATATATGTCAAAGTCCTTTTCGGAGGTGTACTAATGTCCTTTTGATACTCGTTGGGGGTCCTCTGGTGGTCATGAAACTTTTGTCACTGTGCCATTTAGTTGAAATTGTCTTTTGCCCTTGC
>NW_010293250.1:39371-41216 GCF_000700745.2 Antrostomus carolinensis
CGCTCTTCTAATTACTAAAAAGAAAACCAGCTCTATCTCAGTTAAAAACCAGGACAGCAAGCTACACCTGTGCTTAACCGATAGGCTTTCTGCATTTTCTCTTCCCTGGATCTCTGGCTAGCTAATGCAGAAGCAAAAAGACTATCTTGTTTTCATGTCAACACAAGCCCTAAAAACAGCTTTTCCCTGGCCTTGGACAAACATCTGTGCAAGGCTCAGTTTGACACAGGCACAGCTGTTTGCATTGTCCCTAAATTAACATTAACAGTCCCTAAAATAAAAAAAAAAACTTAAGTCATAAGCATTAAGGGGGAGAAGGCACACACAAACTCATTCAACATTGTTATATGTTACAGAGTGCAGTCATACAATACCAACATTTTTAAATTTTACCCATTTGGGAACAACTTGAATGTGGTTTCTGCACAAATACACACCCATGGAGTTTACAGGAAAAAGGAAAAAAAAAAAAAAGAACTTAAAGCTTTGAGTTAACTTATCCAAAAAGTTCATTGAACTTCATTCAAACCCACACTTTTAATCAGATGAACCATTTTTTATCACCAGTACTATACCACCATGTGATAGTTTCACTGGGCTAGCCCTTGGCTAGCAGCCAACACAGCCGTTCACCACAATTCTAGCTACTGAGAAAGAAAAAGAAAAAAAAAAGAAACCCAGCTCTATTCCAGCTAAAAACCAGGACACACCAGCAGGACAGTTACTGTAAGTATTGCACTATTCAATGTTCATTGCTTTCTTTTTGCCATGAGAGGAAAAGAGGAAAAGATGAAATTTAAATTTGTCACTTCTCTACCAGATGTGTGAAATAAATAAGGCAGGTTGCTGAACATCCTGCACTTGTTACTTTAACAACATAAAGAAATCCATAAGCTTCTTCCAAATCCAGACCACTGTAAAAGAGGCATAAAACCTGATGTGATCACTAAAGTAATCTCTTTCTTAAAAGTCAACTTATCCAGTAGAAGGGTAAAATAAACTAGTATAACAAGGAATATTGTCAGGAGTGCACTCTGACACACAATTCCCTCATGTCCTGAAACACATATTCAGGTAGGTTCCACTTAAAGCATTTAATGCTGCACATAAGCCCCAGCTTACACATTTTTTTTGTCTCTGATGTGTAGATTCAGAGGCTAAAATTGTGTCAGCTCAATTTCACAGCTTCTTCACACGTGGCATTATTAGGGACCAGGTACTGAAAAATAGTTCCATGTATAGACACCTGGCATAAAATTACATTATTCATCTTTATCATAACTTATTTTGAAGGTGAGCAGAAGATAATATTACTAAAAAAAAAAAAAAAAAAAAAAAAAAAAAAAAAAAAAAAGGTGTCCTTCCATTAAGTTATTTTAGCATATCCAGAATATCTTCAACATCATACAGAGTGCCTGATTAATCAATATGAATCAATATCAATATCAATGCAGATTGAGGGGGGGGTCTGTACCACTCAAGGTTTAGATGCTGCCAAGTCCCTCCCACCCATCGTGCTCCATGAAAACGTCTTCTACCTCAGTAGCGTGGAGTGGGTGGCCAGCTCCATGGAGATAGCCGTGGCAGCCAAAAACGTGGCCCTGCTGGCTTACAACTGCTGGCATCAAGACCTGGAGAAAACTGACCAGAAGGACTTGTTGCACAAGGTGAAGGCTGAGCTGTGATGCCTGGAGGAGGCAGTGGGCCAGGAGCTTCTGCATGTAGTAGCCCGGGGAGTATTTATTGCCTTGGGGACCCCAGACAGTTTGAGGCTGGGGGAAGGGGGACGAGCTGTGTCCCAGATTACTTGAACATGCATCACCTTCAGGAATACAGTCCCTGCCC
>NW_010293251.1:0-2923 GCF_000700745.2 Antrostomus carolinensis
ATGGAGGTGCTGGAGTGTGTCCAGAGAAGGCCAACAAAGGTGGTGAAGGGTCTGGAGCACTTGTCTTATGAGGAGTGGCTGAGAGAACTGAAGATGTTTAGCCTGGAGAAGAGGAGTCTGAGGGGAGAACTTATTGCTATCTACAACTACCTGAAAGGAGGTTGTAGAGAGATGGGGGTCAGTCTCTTCTCCCAAGTAACAAGTGATAGGATGAGAGGAAATGACTTCAAGTTGCACCAAGGGAAGTTTAGATCAGATATTAGGAAGAATTTCTTTACTGAAAAAGTGGTCAAGTATTGGAACAGGATGCCCAGGGCAGTGGTGGAGTCTCAATCCCTGGAGATTTTTAAGAGTCATCTAGACATAGAGCTTAGGGACATGGTTTTGCCATGGCTTAGGGGCCTTGTCAGTGTTAGGTTAATGATTGAACTTGATGATCTTAAAGGTCTTTTCCAATCAAGGCAGTTCTGTGATTCTGTGTTTCTATGATGTCAAAACAGCTCTGCAAGTGACTTATTCTATAATTCTAGTAATGTTTTTCTCTGTTCTGCATCAGTGTACTTTGACATGGATTGTTTTTCTGGTTACCTTTAATATCAAACATTAAATACAAGTGGTTAAGTGCAAAATGTTCTGAATGTGCTAATAACAAATCTTGACTGTAACTATGCTAAAATATTTGTGCAAACCAGTAATAAAGTTGTACTTGTTTACCTTTTTCATGGGTCAGGAATATCTATATACAAAAATAAGAAGATATTAATTTTCCTTTTCTGCAGCAGAATTACAGAGGCAGTATTAGAAATAACAGTTCATGTTTATACTTAAAGAATGAAAAGGAGAAAATATGAAAGTATTATAATAAGGGAAAAGAGATGAAAGTCAAAGGCTGTCAGGAAGAGTGGGTAGATAAAATCCAGGCTGTGATGAAGTAGGCAGAGAAGAAAGAGAAAAGTGCTAGGTATGGAGGAGCATGTGTATGCATATTTTTTGTTGTTGTTGTTATTATTTTACTCAGCTATACTCAGGTCATTGTCTCACTTGTCCAAAATTATTTCTTGGACCATTTTAATCTTGTGGTGGACAGACTTGCAGGTACACATTATGTTTTTTAGTTTTTATGCCAAGAGGCATAAAAAATTATGCCTCTTGGGCATAAAAACTACGAAATTATGCCTCTTGGGGTTCCACTTCAGCTTTAGTCTCTTTACTATTACTACTCCATAGCTGAAGTCACATTCTTCATATTTAATCAGATTCCTTTTAACATCCACCACACGTAATTTAAAATTACATGGCTAGCTTGTAACACAAGTTATTTAAAAAAAAAAAAAAGGAAAAAAATAATTTGAAATGGAGTAGTGCCCAAAATAAATGGACACAAGAACACTTCTAAACTGTAAGACTTCAGTTATCACATGATGAGCCACAAAGCCTGCATTTGTCTGATTCAGTGTGACTTATTTTAAGTGAGGTGGGGGAGGCAGGGGAAGAGGAGAAACAATTCAAGGATGCTTGCTGGTCTTTGTTTCCAGCATTTAATAGGAAATGACTAAACTAGCGCCACCATGCACCCTTTTCATTTTTAAGAAATCCGTATTTCGTTCAGGTTTGCCTTCCAGGTAAGAATACAGCATAGTTATATAATCCTTATTTAGTAATCTGGTTAACTCCTGAAATAACTGAAGAAACTCAGTGGTTCTTGGGTAACTACTGCACTGGAGTCACACTAAAAACAAACATACAGAAATTTTCTCCATTACTCTTCAAGTCTAGATTTAGCATTTCTTTAAGAGGCATCAATTGAAGTTAACTGGTTGGGGCTCAGGACAGAGTTACTGTGAAAAGGAACATTAATTTATTCTAAATTAAATTTGGAATAGGTGAAATGAAGGTCGTAGTCTTATTCAGTAGACCTAATACAACAACTACCCCTGATTAACCTGACACTTGCTATGAGTGCCACATACATAAAGATATTCCCTGTGGTCTTCTGCAAAGAACTACAGGGGATACTATTTATCTGAAGAAGATAGCTGATATAAAAGTCACAAGACTAAGAGCATAGAATTGTGGAAGGTATTAAGCAGAAAGAGGAAAGTTTTATTATTTTCCCTCAAAAATCAATTACATCTGTTAGGAGTTGCCAAATCCAATAGCCCAATAAAGGCCAGGCTGCCAAAACCCCATCTCTTCAGGTCCAGCAAGTAACAAGACTGAGCATGTATTTCCAATAGACACACACATAAATATACATGTACACGTAGAGTCATAGAATCATAATTTAGGTTGGAAAAAACCTTTAATATCATCAAGTCCAAGTGTAAAAAAACATGTATATGCACAGCCAGCCAAACAGGTCACTACAGACAGACACACTCAGCACTTACACAAGCACAAACAGCACCAAAAGCCTCCTCCTGTTACTTTCTCTAGCTAATTAGGTTGAAAGACCTTTAGTGGGAAGTATATACATAAATATAAATATATACAGTAGCTGACCTTAGACACTGAATCTACTCTGGTTCCTGGATCCCCAGTCTTCCCAGATGTAGGTGTCTGCATAGGTGAGCCCCAGAAGATGCAGTCCTCCTCCAGCTGTTTGTACTCAGACCTATACACAGACAAACACACACACTCTGGATCCTCCAGAACCTGGCCTTAGACACTCAATAGACCCCATAGCTGGCCCCTGGGTCCCCCAGTCTCCCAGTTCCCTCATGCACAGAGACACAGAAATGCAAACAGGTCTTCCTAGTAGCTGGTCCAAACTCATGATCTTACCAATAGTCATCCCCCAGGCCTTGGCCTCTCCAATTGCTAGTCTGGACCTCCTCCAGTAGTGAACTTATAGACCCTTGGGTCCCTCCACTATCTGGCCCAGACTTATGGTGGCTGCTGTACTTTGCTCCCAAACCTCTTT
>NW_010293251.1:2942-12350 GCF_000700745.2 Antrostomus carolinensis
TTGATCTTCACCTGTAAGGTGAAGTTCCATGGATCTTTAAGAATATCTATGATATGAACAGTACCAAACTACAGTGAATAGTCAGGAGGTCCCATTCCAGCCTATATTAAAAGATCATTCTTCATGTAATACCTTCCATTTCAAAGGAATTAAATCAGAACTAAGTTGATTTATTATATTTGATTAGTTGCATGCATGTGATTGATGAAGTAAACATTTTGATGAAATATATGCTACAAAATAATGAAATCAGTAATTGTGGTTCATTATTGTAGGAACAAAAACATTTGATCTCGAAGTTTGACATGATCAACTCATAAAAGAGGATAAGACTTACAGTATAATTTCTCTCCTACAGAATTTAAATAAAATCACATATTTCATTAAATTTTAATCATACAGGAAAAAATCTATAGTTTTTAGGCATTAACTAAAAAATCTATATGAATTCATGTTCACAGAGGGAATATATTACTGAAGATATGTGTTAATTGATCTTAACTTACAGTAGAATGGGTACAGAAATATTTGAAAGCCATATCCATTTATTATGTTCAATGTTATTATGAAAAATATTTAATCATATATTTATGTGGCAAAATAAAAGTTTCACTGATAATTTGTAATGAAATTCATAAAGGAAGCTCATACAGCAGGTTGCACTAAAAAGTCCCCAAAGATTGTCTCCCAGTAATGAAGAAATACAGTAGCAAAGATGACAAATTATAATGTTTGTGAATCTTATGATAAATTATTCTATTTATACAAACTTTTATATTTTTGTTTCAATTTTCTTTGGTGCTATAGTCTTCCACGTATGCTTTGATATATTTTAAAGATTATTTCTAAAATAAATTTATTTTCTTTTTCATTAAAATGTGCAAAAATATATTATCCTCTTTGTTCTCATATTTTGGACTTTCCTATATTTCACACTGACACTCAGTGAACTTGTAGTACCTCTGAGACTTTCAGAATTCTATTTACTTCAGGATACTGCATTACTAACTGCTTTTACTTTTCATGGGAATGCTTCTAAGTACGCTGTCTTCATTTTGCCATTGTGTTAATCTTCTATTTCCAAAAATATCAGCATCAAATTCCTCATTTTGAGTAAATAAATCTAAATAGAAAACATATATGATATTTCAAGCTTTAACAGTGCAGGTCTTGAAAAACATTAGTGATTACTAAGCCATGGTTCATAAGAGCATAATAAATGGTTTATATGCAATATATATTGCCACTGTCACCGTAAAATTTATAAATTGAGACTAGTTGGCAGAAAGTTGAGACTAGTGGCAGAAAGAAGTTGTAAGGGATTAGTAGGTAGACAATCATTATTTCAGTAGGGGACTTTTTACCCTATCAGACACTCTTTACGATGAATTATTGGATGAAATTGGAAATGAGATTACCAATGCAATGAAAAAAAGTCAGGTTAGATTATCATAACCCTTTCTGCTATTGAAATTGATAGTCTAGATTTTGAAAACTTAGGCAAATGCACTGTTTCTTCTACCATATGTGCTAGTGTAGGGGGAAAAAAAAAAAAAACAAAAGCAAAACAAACAAACAAAAAAAAAAAAACCCAAACGAAAATGCCCCATGAAATTTACTGTAATTTAACTGTTTTCAGTGAATGGAAGAAAGTGTTTGGAAGGCTCTGTAGAAACATAATGTTTGCTTTTCATATAGACAAGTGGGAAGAGCACAAGTAAGGGCACATCAGCATGACTGGGAGAAGGTACAGCCTGAGGCATTGAAGTCTTTCAGGGTTTTCTCTGTCCTTACCAATCACATCTTTGCAATTATGAAATTCCATCTCCTTCCTAATTTTCAGCAAACCCAGGACAATAAATTCACCTTTATTCTGGCATGAAACACAAATAGTTTTGTGTCCTCTAAACAAAAGAACATATGAAATCCTGTTTTGGAAAATAGAAAGAACTATTTGTTACTTCATACTTCTAAAATTTCCAAAATTATGTTCCAGTTTGATTTTTTTTTTTTTCTGGACATCACTGGCCTGACATTCTGCAGTGTTTGTCTGAACTATATTGCTATGTCAATATGAGCATTGTCAGAAAGCAGTAATACAAATGAAATGCCTAAAAAGATCTTTAAACACTTTAAAATGCTGAAATAAAAATGTGAAGAGTGAAAAAATGAGCTGGGGTTTAGCCTTGAGAAGCAGTGAAACTTCAAATAAATTGGTGGGTTTAGCTGAAGGTATTTCACAGGTCTTAGAACCTCATAAAATATGTGAGTTTAAAGTATCTGGTTTAGGTGATTAGATTATTAAAATTAAACATTCCCATCCATCTAAGAAACAGCCCTTAAAGCACAAATATGTATGTTCCATTTTTCAATTCGCACTCAACCATCCATGAAATAACTGAGTGCTGGGGAGTGAGACTGAGGTGTCAAAACAGACAATCCACCAGTTGAAATGATGGCATTGGTTTTATTTTTATTGATACATAATAATGCTTTTTTTTTTCCAAAGGCTAAGGAATATCTTTCTTAAAGACAAAATGTCAGCTTTAGTTTATTCAGTGGCTGCATCATTGCCATGAGAGACTCATTGCAGACAGTGTGCTACATTTCAGCTGTGTCTCTTTCTGTCTCACATAAGCATATTTAAAGGTATTCCAAATGGAGTTTACTGTAATGCTAGTCAGCCAACAGAAATGCATGTATGTGGCTGATGTGAATGATATATTTTCACCTTAATCCTTTCACTTGGATAGCCAATCTGATATTTAATTACCTATTCAGAGCCAGAGTCCTAATTAGAGCTGCACAGAGCTATTCACACATTGAACTTCAGTGAACAAGTCTCTCACTGTTTGCAAGTTTATTGCCATTAGCCCAGTAGGCTTGCTCTTCACCACAAGACTTAGTTCAACCATTATGCTCCAGAGAAAGGAAAACCCTGAGAACACTAAGGCCGACACTACTGCACTCTACCAAAAGCCCACTGTGCTTTTCTCTCCTTTTCAATAAGCTATTAAAAGACAAAGTAAAAAACTGTAGCAGATCTAACCAGTGAAGAAATAGTTAGGCAGCGTTACAAAAAAGGTATTACTGAAAGAATGGAGGAGCTTTAGAAAAAGAAAAATAAAATTGTTGAAGCAATTTAAGATAATAGGATGCTAATTAAAGAGGAATTACAGCTGAGATTTTATAATACCTTTAACACTGGTGTTAATGTTGACTGCATCCAGATTGAAATGAGCACAAGAAGCTAAGGAATTACTGGCAATTAGGAATCAGATACTGCCACATTCAGCAGCAGGTTTCTCTGTAAGCAGCTAATACTCAGGGGCAAGTAACAGAGGCAAACCCTACCCTAGATAATGCTCAGTGTGATTGCTCTGCCACTGTCATGACACTAGATAATTGGGAATAAATTATACTGTCAGCACTCTCTTGTAAGAGTCTTAAGTGTATGACTAAAGTGTGGGACCTCAGTCTGAACAGGTGTTTCCAGGATCTAACACTTGAATATACTTACCTTAAAATGCACAATATACTTTTAGAGAGCTGTAAGAACTTCTTCTAGAAAAGACTGTTCCTGTATGGGTCGAATTATATAATCAAAATTAGAGCGACTAGCAGTGCTGTTATGTATTAAAAAGATCGTCTCAATGCAAAATAGTCCAATTAGCAAGAGATAATGCATGATAAATATGGAAAATTACTCATTCGAACCCTTTTCTTGTTTTACCTTTTTTACTGATCTATGGAAATTTACAAAATAATGACAAATGTTAAAATACTTGGTGATTTTTTAAATTACTCATTCGAACCCTTTTCTTGTTTTGCCTTTTTTACTGATCTATGGAAATTTACAAAAGCTTCAAACAAAGCAAGTATACTTTAGTTCTATTTTGGTATAGTAAATGTAAACATTAAAAAGCTAAATGGATGTTTTATTTTAATTAAAATAAATAAAAATATTTGGTGGTGAGAATATAAGAGAATTTTTAGCCTGGAGCAAAATGTTGTGATCGAGTTACCCATCTGAAAAAAACTGGGGCTTATGAAATTGAAAGTATTGAGTTTGCTGACACAACTTTAACAGTCTGTATAACACATAACCACAGTAATGTAAACATTGCCAAATACAGTACCTGATAAAATATGGCACTACACATTAGAAACAAGAGAAACTCTTATTCTTTACTTCTCAAAATACATTGATGTGGCATAATCAGTGAAAAACCACAGGAAACTTGTGCAGCTGCATATTTACATGTTTGTACAGCTGCATATTTATGCGTTTTAAAAGTATATTCTTCTTGTCCAACATTTGTCTGTTATATTGCACCTAGTACACCACTATGGGAGGCCAATGGCCAAATACTGTGATAAGAAACTGAATATAAACTGGAGAGGATTACATCTTACAAATCATATTATTGCCCCCCCACACAGTTATTTTCTCTCGTGAGGTTCTGCTTAGTCCGGTGTTTCCAGGGTGGGAGTCAGCTGCCTCTACTTGCAACGCCAAAGACATAATGACTCCTGCTTCCCAAAAAATGCTCCAAAAAAAAAAAAAAAAAAAAAAAAAGGAAAGTAGAAAATACTAAGCAATCTGTACAATCAGCATGCCATTCCCTGAGGTGCTAAGAGGTAAGAAAGTCAAGGTTATATTTTAATTCTGTTCTGATTCATTCTATTCTTAGTTTTCTATTATTACCTCTTCTTGAAAGAAAAAGTGCTCCCATGTGCAACAGTTTAAAATAGGAACACTATCCGTAGATAACTTCTTGCCTGTAGTGGTACCTAAGATCATTTGCAAAGAAAAATCATTACCTAAAAGTCTTTTGGAAGGTCCTGATCTTGGCAGACAACACACCATTTCAGGAATATGCTCCTGCTTCCGCCAGAATAAAGGCTACTTCAGAAAAACAAGGAAGGTATCTCTATCCCTCTGATTTACTTTGTCATGCTATTTATTTAGATGAGCCTAATGATACTGCTAAACTGAATCCTACGCAGTATAAAAGAGACTGCAAGCATCTGAAAGCTTGCAGTGGTGAAACAGCGATAGCAGCATGGTGTGATAATGAACATAGAGGCAGATAGAGACAGATGACTCGGAGATGAACATTCCAGAAGACTAAGCAGTGGAAATAGGTGTCATGATGTCTGTCATGGCATTACACAAAGGAGGCAGCAAAAAAAGATTTAGCTCCTTGTAAAAAGGAAGAGGAAGGGCATGTTTGAGTGCACACAGGGAAGGAGATTTTAAAATAGACTTGATTAGGATCAGGGATAAAAATTTTAGATATGAAGAGAGGGAAAAAAACCCCATGAAAACATAAAAGCCTACTTTTCTTTCTAAATTTAGGCAGAGGAGAATCACCTGCAATACAGTCATGAGAGGGTGAAGTAGGACACCAACATTTGGGATGTTATTACACAGCTGCGTCAATATGGGAGTGTGTTGGAAGAAATACTTTGTTAAAGCACAGCCAAAACCTAATGAAAATGGCATCCTAGAAAGCTGATTGACTAAATCACCTGGGTCTATTAGATGATGCAATTTCCTTAGGAATGGCAGGTGTGAGAACAAAAGTACGTTATGCATCAAAGGTGTACTTTTTCAAAAGTTAATGGAAAGAAGAGACATTTGTTAGATTTTCTGTTTAAGGATAGAAAGGGAAAATAAATACAGAGCTAAATTCACACATTCCACATAGGCCAGAAGACAAAATGGTGAGGCATTTTTTTGAGGAATAATTCAATATTCCTAAAATTAAAGTCTTTGTAGCAAAAAGAGGTTTTAATTATTCAGAGATACCTATAGAGCAAAGCAGGATGACACAGTCAGTCCATGGAATATTCTGGGGGCAGCTTCTATTTTAGAAAGTAAAGGAAGCTCCTGTTTTAGATCTTGTTTCAACTAAAAAAAAAAAAAACAAACCTGTAAACAAAAGCTACATTCAGCAATAGATATTGTGAAAAACTACAGAAAAGCTGTGGGAAGTAATATTGATATGAAGGTAAATGAGCAGGAAAGTGATGGCTGAGGGGGAAGGCAAACTTCACCAGTTCCAGGAGTACAGGAGATAATCCATTGGGAAGGGAAAAAAACTTTAAAGGGCAAGGGAGTGCAGCACTGCTGAGAGTTAGTTACTGAAAGAGAAGATATTTAATGTATAGTGGTAGGTTATACACAAGTGAAACAAGAAAGAGTAGAATAGTAAGAAACTATTGTGGAGGCATCAGAATTTGACGTGAAAAGTAAAAAATAATCAAACAAAAAAATGGAAAGATTACAGGTCTAAACGTGAATATAAAGGAACCACTCAAGCCCCTTAGGGATAAGAACAGAAAAGCACAGGAACATAAAAGGAAACAAGATAAGGTTCCCTAAATGCAGAAAGAGAAAATCAAAACATAGGCTAGGTGCTTAACAGTAAAGGAGAGAAAATTAAGAAGGACTCAAAAAAGATTGACGTATTCAACAGTGTCTGTGCTCTAGACTTTCTGAAAACAAAGAAACAATAAAAGGCCATTTGTTTGGATTCAAATATTTAATAAATTTAATTTTAATCAGGAAATAATGGTGTATGAAAAAAGAGAGAACATTTAAAAATATTAAAAGATAACTGCTATTTCACTGAAGAAAATAACTTTGTGAGGTATAACCTTGATCAGTTCCTGATCTCTAATTAGCCATAATTATCCTCTAAAGCTTGTCTGTTATGTCCAAAATATACCTAGGAAAAAAAACAAAACCCCAAAATTAAAAAAAAAAACAACAAAAAAAACAATGAGAAACTGTGGGAAACTGTAGCATAGTTAGAATAGTTTCCATTTCCATAAGCATTCACATAAATGTACATATTATTCATTTCCTCAATTAATTTTTTAAATTTGAAAATATCTGAACGTTTACATGGTAACAGCTTTTTGATTTCCTAAGAGCTGATCGTATCATATTAGTTTGATTCTCTTAGACAGGGTATCTGGGTTTGTGGACAAAGGAGAAAGAGAGTGATGCTTCATCAGGTGGAATACTGTGGCATGAAGTTGTAACAAAGCTCAGGTAAAATTAGGAAATGTTTTGGAAGATGCAATTTGTGAATAAAGATGAAACAAAAGATTTAGGCAGTATAGAAACAGGGAGAGGATATATTATTAGGTATATAACAGATGATTGTTTAATGAACAGATAGAGCAAGAGAGTAAATAAATGTATTTTTCCAATGTACAAAAATCTCCTTAATTTGGATTCTAGGAAAAAAAAAAACAACAAAAACAAAAAACAACAAAAAAAACCCCCCAAAACAAATCATCTTCAGGACAGAAAGCAATTTCCATTGACATTGACCAAAGGTTTTGTTATTTTTCTTGTTGTTAGTTTTGGTAAAACATGGGTAATAAACAACCCATAAACCATCACATGGTGGTGATGGTCTACATCTGTTCAGTGTACCAGGGTGGGCTAGATCTTATTTTAGGTACATCTAACACTCTGTTTCTGTTACCATGAATACCTTAAATGTCCTTTGGGGAATGAGGAAATGTCACATTTTCTTTTGTAGCATTTATTATCTTTTTTGCACTGCTTTGTCTTCACTTTTCAGTGCTCAGTGGAAACAATAACATTGGGGAACAGGAGCAAGAACCATTTAAACCTCCCTCTTCTCATATGCATGGTATACCACTACATTGGTTACATGTAAAATATATTCCTGTTTTCTTTATGGGACCATATAAAATAAGGTTTATCTATCCATGATCAGAACAATGAAAAACAATAAGTTTTTCTATATCTTCTTACTGAAAAATGTAAAAATATTTGTTAAAATTACTATGTAATTTCTTATCTGGCTGAAGAATCTGATGCACAAATAAAGCACTCAGATTTGCTATGAAATTACTTCATACAGCATATATGCCAAGGAAAATGGTAGGAAGAAAGAAGATTTCATCTCCAGGGGCAGGTTTTTTTTAACATTAGTGAAAGAGGCTCTGACTTGATGACAATACTTGAGTAGAAACACTAGAATTTTTTTTCCCCTCAACAGCTATATACTTAGTGGTTTAGAAAGACGGGTTGGCTTGAACTGTGTTTGGACAAACCCCCAGCAGGACAGGAGCTGTAGAGGCATGGAGAGAGCAGACCTTATTCCTCCTGATTACACAGCTGGGCAGTGAAAGCACCTTCATCTCTGACCTCCATGATGAGTTGCTTGCATTTGTCTAACACCAACAGATATTGTGTTACTGCCCCTCCCATTTCATACCTCTTAATATCTTGTTCTGATACCTATTAAATTTCAAATTTCAAGTACTTTACAGAGCCCTACTGTTTTTACCATACTGTCTTAAGCAGTAATTCTGCGTGACTGACAGGCTTATGGTTGCACTAGATAAGTATAATTTATCAATATCTTATAGTATATGTTGCACTGAAAATACACCCTTCCATGCTTTCCTTTAAAATACAAGGACAAGAAACAGAAGGGAAGCATGTTTGAAATCTCTAGTCTTCTTGATTTTTATTGTGAGACTGGGACTGTGGCCTGTTCTTAGCACAGACTTCAAGGTGACCTCAAGAATAACTATCATAACATCTATCAGGCACTTTTATTCAGATAATTTACCCATGCAATCAGAACATTATTTTACAAGGACACTCTTAAACCCACCAGAAATCCCTCAAGATTTATAGCACATTATCAGACATTGATTTATTTTTCTGAGCATTCTCTCAGCAACTGGATAAAAGTGAAAATAATAATTTAAGGCTATATTTTTATATAGGATTAAAAATTGCTACCTATAGACAGAAAAAAAATAAATACTTAAAATAATGTGTGCAAAAACTAAAGCAAGTTTATGCAAGCAAAATAACCAATAGTTTATGCAAGGAAAATTTTGAGTCTAGAAGCCACATAGTGTAGAAGAATTCCTTTTGCTGAGTGACAGTTTGTAGAAATCCATCTTTATGATAAACTAGTCTGAAACACCGTATTTACACTTCTGCATATTAGACAGCAACAAGACAGTCCCTGATGAATGAGGATTACTAGCTAATTAGGCAATAAGTAGGGTTTGCAATAAGTAGGATTACAATTCTGGGCTTCAGCAGGGCTAACTTTGGCCTCTTCAAAGACCTGCTTGGAGGAATCCCATGGGCTAGGGCTCTGGAGGGAAGGGGGACCCAGGAGAGCTGGTTAATATTCAAGCAACACTTTCTCCAAGCTCAAGAGTGCTGCAACCCTAAGAGTAAGAAATCTAGCAAAGGAGGCAGGAGGCCTGCATGGATGAGGAAGGAACTTCTGGAAAAACTCAGTCAGAAGAAGGAAGTCTACAAAATGTGACAAAAGGGACTGGCCACCTGGGAGGAATATAGGGACATTGTCAGAGTATGCAGGAATG
>NW_010293251.1:12361-22182 GCF_000700745.2 Antrostomus carolinensis
GGCCTGCTTGGAATTAAATCTAGCAAAGGATGTCAAGAACAATAAGAAGGGCTTCTTCAAGTACCTTAGCAGCAAAAGGAAGACTAGGCAAAATGTGGGGCTGCTGCTGAATGAGGTGGGTGCCCTGGTGATGGAGAATACAGAGAAGACAGAGTTACTGAATACCTTCTTTATTTCAGTCTTTACTGATGATCCTCAGGAATCCCAGGTCCTGGAGATAAGAGAGGAAGTCTGGAGAGAGAAAGACTCTCCCTTGGTGTCCCAATCCGATGTCAGGGATCATTTAAATGTCCTGATCCAATGTCGGGGAAGGTTTCGATATGATCCCAAGAGCGAGATTAAGACAAAAATGAGGTCAAATGCCGTACTCCCAGAACACCTTTTATTCCTCTACAGCGGCAGCCAAGCTGGCACTGAAAACAGCACAAACAATCACTTTACCTTTTCCAGCCCTTACTCTGGCATCTTTTTGTAAAGTAAGCATCTAATCAACCATACTTTGCAAATTATACCAATTTCCCTGAGCCAAATCCACCCCAGGCACAGAGGGTCACGCTTTATGCTTAAATGAAGCAAGGAGTCGGGATAGGGCAGCAAGAATAGTCACCACCATGGTTCCAGCGGTGAGGCAACAGTGAGGGGCGGGCTAGGAGGTCTCAGTTGCTTGTTCCAGCAGTGATGCGGAGTGGCGAGGTGTGGTGTGGTGTGGGGTGGCACGGTGCGGTCAGGCAGGCATCCTCTCTCCTGTCTCTCTCTGCTTTTCTCCCTCCTTAAATACCCCTTCGAGGGCTGTAGTTTCCATAGCAATGGCACGTCTCTTCGTGCCCCCCCAGCACTTGGGGCAGGGACATGTCCGGGCAGAATGCCCCTGCGGGCAGGGTGTCTTCGCAAGTCTGGGTTTCCAGAACCTGGTGGTCTTGTGACCGTCCTTACAAGCAATCTTTGAGACAAGTCTATAGTGCAGTTCCTCACACTTGGTCAAGGAGAATTGGGTTAGGGACCATTTGGCCAAACTCAACACCCACAGATCTATGGGCCCCAATGGGATACACCCTCAGGTGCTGAGGGAGCTGCAAAAAGGGCAAGAAGTAGGACACAGGAAACTACAGGCCACTCAGCCTCACCTCCATCCCTGGGAAGATGATGGAACAGCTCATTCTTGATACCATCTCTAAGCATGTAGAGGAAAAGCAGGTTATCGGGAGTAGTCAACATGGATTCACTAAGGAGAAATTATGTCTGACCAATCTGATAGCTCTCTATGATGGCATGACTGGCTGGGGGGATGAGGGGAGAGCAGTGGATGTTGTCTACCTTGACTTCAGCAAGGCTTTTGACACTGTCTCCCATAGCATCCTCATAGGTAAGCTTAGGAGGAGTGGGTTAGGTGAGGGGACAGTGAGGTCGGTGAAGAACTGGCTTGATGGCAGAGCTCAAATTGGTTTTAATCAGTGGTGCAGAAACTAGTTGAGGCCTGTGGTTAGTGGTGTTCCTCAAGGGTCAGTACCTGGTCCAGTCCTATTCAATATATTCATCCATGACTTGGATGAAGGGTCTGAGTGTACCCTCAACAATTTTGCTGATGACACTAAACTGGGAGGAATGGCTGGTATACTGGAAGGCTGTGCTGCCATTCAGTGAGATCTGGATAGGTTGGAGAGTTTGGCAGAGAGGAACCTGATGAAGTTCAATAAGGACAAGTGTAGGGTCCTGCACCTGGGGAGGTATAACCCCAGGCACCAGTATAGGTTGGAGTTGACCTGCTGGAAAGCAGCCCTGCAGAGAAGGACCTGGGAGTACTGATGGAGGACCAGTTGACCATGAGCCAACAATGGACCCTTGTGGCCAAGAAGGCCAATGGTATCCTGGGGTGCATTAAGAAGAGTGTGACCAGCAGGTGGAGGGAGGTGATCCTTCCCCTCTACTCTGCCTGGTGAGGCTGCATCTGGAGTATTGTGTCTAGTTTTGGAGCCCCCAGTTCAAGAGAGATAGGGAACCTCTGGAGAGAGTCCAGAGGAGGGCTACCAAGATGATTAAGGGGCTGGAGCATCTCCCTTATGAGGAAAGACTGAGAGAGCTGGGTCTGTTTAGCCCAGAGAAGAGAAGACTGAGAGGGGACCTTATTAATATTTATAAGTATCTAAAGGCGGGTGTCAAGAGGATGGGGACAGATTCTTTTCAGTGGTGGCCAGCGATAGGACAAGCTGGAACACAGGAGGTTCTGCTTAAACATGAGGAAAAAATTCTTTCCTGTGAGGATGACAGAGCTCTGGAACAGGCTGCCCAGAGAGGTTGTGGAGTCTCCTTCTCTGAGATATTAAAAACCTGTCTGTCCTGTACAAATTGTTCTAGGTGAACCTGCTTTGGCATGGGGGCTTGGACTAGATGAACTTTCGAGGTTTCTTCCAACTCCTACCATTCTGTGATTCTGTGTAATTATTAATTGTGCAGTACAACTGGTTTTTGCAGTCCAGCAAATACAGTGAATACAGTCCTTTTCCACTACTAATTCTCCTCTACATCTAAAAACAGCTCAGGTCAAGCCTGGCAAAAGCTGAACATTGAGCTGATCTTTTGTCTGTCAAAGGAAATACAGTGAGATAAAGAAATAATTATCCCTTTCAGTTCCTCGTATAATGAAGGTCTGCTCTCTCCAGCATGCTGCTACAACATTTTCTAAAGCCAAGGAGTGTTACATTTGATACCTATAGTGCCAGGCACATAGCCATAAATCTGTACTGCAAGATACACACAGTGAAGCAATTAGTTTAACACAGTGACAACGGGAAAAGGATACCTGACATCTGCTAACTGAAAACCTTAGGTTATACTCAAAAACAAATCAGTGTCTACGTTCAAAGTTTGTTGTGCCAAAATTGCCTCCCCAGTGGTACCACCCTGAAAGACTTCCCTCTGAAGTTTCTGCATATACATCTCTGTTGATGTCCTATTCCCAAAGGAGGATAAGAGACAATTCAAAAAGCCTCAAACCCATTTCTCAAGTAATTCATTTTTTCTAGAACATTTTTCTGATATTCTGTAAATATCAGAAATACATAGCTATTTTGTCTTTATTTTTTAATTGTTTTAACTATCTGTGAGGTCTTCTTTCAGAAGACAGGTTGTTCTTCTAGCCCAAAGAAGAATAGGAAGCACTGTAAATATTTTTAAATTGTTATTACTTTTAGCCAGAACAATTTTACTGGCTCTAATTTGAATTAGATCACTTTTATGTAGTCTTGTTAATAGAAATATATTAATGCATTCTAAATCTTAAATTAGCCCTTTATTTTTAATTTTTCCAGAGATAAAAAAAAAACCCTGTCAAAATGAAAATTTATTTTTTTTTTATTTCATATTTGATTTTTTTCCCCATTCATTAAGTTGATTAAAAATTAGAGGAACATAATAAATTGCAGAAAATTTATCACTTTTCAAGCCCTATAATTACTTCAGTAACAGGATTTTTAGATTTACTTTTTGGCAGAAGTTTAAATTCTTAAAACCCTGACAAATCTTCAGAATAACTTTCTTTTTTCACAGGTCAGGTTGTATGCTCTGACTCTTTAGATTTTAAGTAATAAGAGATCCAGTTTGCAAGGTAAAATATGTGTCACTATTTCCTACAACCTATGACTTTGTGTCAGTATAAGCATCTCACAGGCACTGTTATATTCTTCCTCATATATGAATTAGCAACAGAAATTGTATAAATTTGGCGTCTCTCATGTCAACTGCAACCTCCCAGGAGTTTCCTTTGCTGGAAAATGCAAGTTTCTTTAGAGCTACAGTTTCTTTCTGTAAGTACTGCAATTATAGTTAAGATAAATGTTTTTCAGAATCATATTTTCTTATTTCTAGGACTTAGAAATAAATGAACAGTAATAAAAATCTCATTTTGTATAGGATACTCAAGTCTAGAAGATAAAAAAAAAAAAAGTGAAGATCAGAATTTTGGACAAAAAACAAATTTGCGTTGTTATGCCAACACTACAAAGAGAACTTAAGAGAACCTAAGTATGGATTTGCCTTGAATTGTTCATGGAAATATTTTTCAGAAAAGTAAGTGTTTGATACTCTGTTGCATTAGGGAAAGATTGCAAGAACAATACTCTGACAATATAAGTTTGTATATGTGATATTCTGCAAGGTTACTGTGTCCTTCAGTTGTCAGCTGACATGAATTTGCTTTGCAAATTTGAATTATCACTCATTTCCCTCCTTACCTCCCTTCGTGAATTGCTTAGGTTTCCCTCTTTGTTTAATTTGCTTGTTGGACCATATCCTCCCTTTTGTAAATTAATTATCCAGTTAAATGTAGGTTACTTTCATAGAAGCTATGGTGTTATTCATGTTCTACAAAAGATCAACGAGAGAATAAGTTTTCTTGTGTCAGGAAAAAAGACTCAAAGGTTTTTAAAAATTCTAAAACATTACAAAAGGAAAGACATTGTTATGCAATCCTATTTAGAAAAAAACCCACATCCTATTCTCATCTCATTTTGAGTTAACAAGCTTGTCTAACTAGTCACAAATGAGCTATACTTTTTTACATCAGTCTCTTAAGACATTGTTATCTACAGTGAAGGTAGTGTTCATAAGTAATTAACTTTTTTTTTTTTTAACTCAAGCAAAACATAAACTAGAATTTGACAAGGTAATGAGGGATCCATTGCATGTTTCCACAAAAAAAAAAACCAAACAAACAAACAAAAAAACCCCAAACACTTAAGAAAGTTGTGAAAATTTTATTATTAAAATTCTGGTTAAATCTGTTTTGAAGTGGGTTTCCATGTCAGATTTTAACAACTCCTTAGTTGTGCAAAAGTGTCACCAGCTATAGTATAAAGTTTTGGGAACTTTGCATTAGAACAATTAATCACTGAAATGTGCTAGCGTATCCACTGGCACACAGATAAATCACACATGATTTCTTTCTAATGTCTAGTCACTAAGAATAATAAAAAACAGAGCTGCCAGGAATGTTAGGAGATTATCTACTCCATTTCTTTCCTGAAGGCAAAATCAAGTGCACCTTGTCCACGCTTGACAGATACTGTTTAACATCCAGTCATCGTGCTTCCATATTCTCCCAGAGCAATACAGTCCTTAGAGATAGAAAGTCTTTCGAGGTATTTCAGCCTTAATCTACCTTGCTTTAATTTTTTTCTTGTCACATGTATTCCAGATATGGAAAGCAGTTTACCACTTTCCTCTCTGCAGCAATCTTTTATATATTTGAAGACCATTATCATGTTTAACATGATGCAAGCTTTTTCAGGTCAGCTAGTTTTTCAGTGCTCTAAAATTGCAAGATAAGTAAGTATAAGTCTACCCTCAGCTCACAGAAGCTGAATTCTGAATGGAAACTGTTTGGATGAACTTAGTTTTGGAAATTTGTTTCAGTGGAAGAGAAAAGAACACTTGAAATGGAGCTAGGAACAGTTTTCATGCACAGAAAGCTGCATTATCCCCCTTGTTACAAGGAATATGGAGTGCGAACTTAAAACATAGCAATATAATATTTATGTTTAGCTCCAGTGTGTTCTTGCAAATTTTATGATGCAGTGAAGAATATAGCATGTGTTCTGGAATGCATGTCAAACCTGGACAGATTTCCTAGAGTTATGTAACCTCAGTCTCTAGTAGAACATCTATACACAAACTAAATTACTCATAGGTGATTGACTTCTTTTTTGCTGCTCATGGGTGTTAATCTCCTTGTTTAAGTTAGGAAAGTAGGAACTAGGGTCTAACTTTCCAGTTAACAATATTCGTCACATGAGAGGAGCTTCTGCTAACCATATTCCATTGAGAAGTAGATGTCAGAAAGCATTTATTTAAAATTCATTGGCTTCTTTCACAATTTTTTCTTTATTTTTTTTATCATTATGTTTTTATTTTATCCTTTTTTTAGTTTTTTGTCTTGCTTTGTTAGTTTGTTTTTACTTTAATAACATTTCCTTTATCCATTATACAGTATTATGCATTCACATCACTGTTCTGTCACAGGGTACGTGTTGGAATATGCAAGCATACATGGAATAGCAATTTGGATCTATACGCAGGGCTGGACCATCTTCAGCAGCACTGAGGTCTAAAATACTACTCATAACTGAAATCCCTGGGAACTTTGGTTTGAACAAATTACCATATTTGTAGACCATATATTTAAGTATTCCTAAAAAGTAGTGAGCAAGTCATTGTTTTGACTTTACTTTTTTTAGAAGCTAAAGAGTATCAAACTTCTCTCCTTTGTTTTCTTATCTAGCTTAAAAAAAAAAAATCAATAATCTATCTTAACTCATTCTCCTCTTTGATCAGTCTTTATGACTTTGGGGTTAGCATAGCTTCTAGACTCTATTTTCCTTTGGAGAATAGACAAATGGTCACTGAAACACACAGACAAAAAAATAATTTAGAAGGAACCAAAAATAGCACAACCTCGTGCTGGATGTTCACCTGTTCAATTCAAGACAATGATGTACTCTTGCATAAATGTTGTACTCTGTAGGACTCTGAATCAGCTGAATTTTCAAGGCCACTGAAATCACCCAAGGGAATATTTTAGAGTAAATACGACAGAGCTATCCTGGGTTTGGAGTGGCAAAATTATTTAAAAAAACCAAATTATAGTCTCTTAAGGAAGGTTACAATGCTGGATCCTTTTTACAAGACAGGGGCAAGAAGTAAAGAACTGGACTCTTCTTTCTTCTTTTATTGACATTGGCATTCTTTTTCATAAAGCTATTTTCATAGTGTTAGGGCACAATTCTTCGGCAACACTTAGTTGACTTCCTTGAGCTCTTTCTCTGCTAGTGGGAGATTAAGCCAATTTTTGTTATCAAGAAGATAAGTAAGTTCATAACAATCTGTTCCAAAACATTTTTCTACATGAAGTAGAACAATTATTATTTATTAGTCAGGTAAAATCTGTCACTCTGCATATTTCAGGTTCTGAATTGTTAGGCAGTAAAACCAGACTGTCACTCAGGCTCAGGATAGCTTGCATTTAAACCTAATACATATTATTCTAGGTAATCTAGTTTTGCTACAATTCTTAGCAAGTGTTTTGGAATGTGTATTCTCTGACTGATGGTTATAAATGAGAAGAGGATGACTTAACTGGATGTTATCCGCTCTGTGCGTGGCATTCAGTCAGCATGGTTTTTTATAGAAAACTCTACTCAATATTGCTCAAGTTTTGTTTTTCTTTGTGAAAGGTTTTCATGAAGAACAATGTTGGCAAGATACACAGCTCCAAATATACATTTTAATGGGTGTTCCTAATTCAGAGATTATTTTAGAAATGGTTCATAATCTTAAGTAGCAAGAATTCTTCATTTGATTTTCAGTATAGCCAAGTCGTCCTTTTGGGCATGTTTTACAGTCAAATAAATTACAAGAAACTGGCACTATTTTCCAACACAATCTCGGTGCATTTTATCTAAAAATGGATATTTCAAAACAAATCAAATATTTTGCTTCCTTCTGTGAGGAAATATATTTCAGAGGCTCTTGTTATTTATGGCTTTTGAAATTATTTAGATTTTTGATACTGCCACTGAGAAATAAGGTTTGTATTGCAAGGCTAAGGTTTGTACTGCAAGTTCAATTTATTTCTTAGGAGGAATATGGCTTAAAAGAAATATTAAATCTGGACAATTTTTTACTAGGAAATCTAATAAAGCTCCTTTCTGCATATAAAAGTGTCATTTTTGCAGTGGTTTTGACACAGATATTTTGCTCTCAGTTATATCTTTTTCCACTGAGTAGCTTATAATAGAATGTAACATTCTCAAAATATTACTAGGCTTCTGGCTGGCTATCATATATAGCACTTTTTATGATCAACTAGGATATTGCACAGACTAAAAAATGTAACAGCAGGCTTACCAATTGTTCTGATTTTGCATTATATATTGAAAGCTGGCAGAAACATTTCCTAATTTAGAATCTGTTTTTGTTTGAGTCTATAATTTAACATTCTCTGAAGAATAACTTGTATTTCAGTCTGTCAGAGTTATGTGCAGAAGTTACTTTTGCTAAGCAAGAAGGGTGGTCCAGTCTTACTTCTTTTATGGAAACCTAAACAACTTTAAATTTGAAGGGCTTAAAGAGAATTAAGACTTTGTGGGTTTTCTGGTTATAGGAGTAGCGGTACGTAAACACCACAGTCCCTGAGAGGGAGACAATTGTTATGAACACTCTATGGTTGCCTCAGAATTTCCAACTCTTAAGTTCTTTCAGCTCTCACACATCAATCCTTACAGTTCTAGCAAATAACTGCAAGAGTGCAGGGATGGAGAGATTGCATAATATGGCGTTTGGAAAGAAAGAAAGAAAAAAGATGACAGGAAAGGAAAGAATGGAGGGGAAAGAGCATGTGAAGAGGACCAATGGATGAAGCAGGGAAGCGGAGCAAGCACCAACATGCTGATTAGGTTCTTTAATTTATAATCAGCACTACTCAGTGTTGAAAGAAAAGGATTGCATCACTTGTTAACATTTTAATAATTAAGATACAAAAGGAAATTACTGTTTTGCACAAGGTTATACATTTCAGAATCTGGACTCTGTGACAGTTTTGGCCAACCAAATTGATCACTATAGCAGTATAATAGTTAACTTGGCTAGCTTTTGCCTTTGTCAGAAAGTTCAAGTGATACTTATCATTCATGCAAAAATACTTGCTTCTTTATGCCTCCATTCCCACTTCTGCCTCACCTGTTTCAGGACAAAAGTGATTCTGAGTAGTTTTTTCTATAGTTCTCTGCACATTAAGAATCCAATCTCTCTTGAACTTTCCCTGAACCAGTGTCATCTAAATAATAAACACAAAAAAAGTTTGAAAGACTTCAAAAGATTCATCTAACTTCCAAAGCCAAGACAATCTTTATGTCAGAGAGTACAAATTAGATGCTTAAGATCAATGTGTTGGCATTTATTAGAGTATACTGATTAATATTGTTAATTCTAAGGATTATACACTTAAAAATTCTACTCAATATAAATTAAGGGTAAAAATGTGGCACCATAAACTTTCAAATATTGAAGACTCCCATTGATACTCTTGAAAAAACTACAAATGCATCTAGAAAACAAATCCAGGATAGATAGATTGTATCATCTTTGTGAAACATAATGTTCTGCTGTCTGTGTTCACAATCCTTTCAGACATGTTTAACTGTTTACATCGTAATTGTAAAGTGTTAAAGCAGACGGGAAAAAAAGTCACATTCGATAATTATAGGCAAAGTCATCAAAATTATATACTAAGTCAACTCCCACTCATAATACCATGGTGTAATTTATAGATACCATATGCTGCAAGAGTTGACTGTTTGCTTTAAGTACTCATCACAGGTTCTGGCAATTATAGAGACTATTAACCTCTGTCTTCTTTAAATTGCTCAAACAGATACCTTGATCTACATATTTCCATCCTCGGGAGGAATACAATATTTTTGGAATCTCTCACTCATTATTAAACTGTCCTTGCAGATCAACATTTGAGTATTGCTAAAAAGCAATATCACTGATGCTAATAATGGGTCTGTAACCCGTATTCATTAATATTATATAATATATTTTCTTACCAGACCTCTTATAATAATTTTTCTCTTATGGATTTTCTGTATTAATAATTTATACCAGACCTTAACATTTATTATTTGAGTACCTTTCTATCTAATATACTATCTTTATTGCATTGTGAGTAAATTAATAGATCAGTAATTACTCTTTCTCAAATTCACACTGTGCATACCTCAAGGAGCAGAGGTAGGTTTGCAGACCTTGTAGGTTTTGCTTATTTTAGG
>NW_010293251.1:22215-45926 GCF_000700745.2 Antrostomus carolinensis
TTAACTAATTTATCATTAAGTTATACATTTTTTATGAGTAAGATCCTTAAAATAAGTAAAAGCTTAGAATTCTGACTTCGAAATCCGTAATTTAACATTCATGGAAATGTGTGGGTTTTTTGAAGCTTGGCTTATTTTCAATAGCAACATCTACAGAGAAAGTAAAGTTTGAAAACCTTTAGTTTCAAATACTTAAATTTATCTGAGTAGAAACATCTTTAACAGACTGTATGAGGGAGAAATCTGGGGGAAAAAAGGGAGAAAGATTAAAATACAGTGAGGATAAAAAGTTGGGCTGAGATTAAGAAATGAAAAGAAAACTGAAAACTATGAGCAATTGAAAAGGCTCTCAAAGATGTAAACAAGAAACTAAATTATATGTAAAAGAATGAGAAAACATTTATAAATGAGCTCTTTAAAAGAAGGAAGTTAAGACAGAGGATCTCATAGTTGTTTAAAAATAATGGCTCAGGGATGATGATTTTTTCATCAAATGCAACTACGATATATGATAAATTGTTAAGGAACCAATAAGTACATAAATAGCTGGACTAAAGGATGGAGGACATACAGCTGGAAAAAAAAATCCTATCAAAACAAATGATTTAACACATTACCAGAGTGCTTTCAGTATGGTATTTAACTTTTTTTTTTTTTCAGGAAAAAAAAAAAATCATGTTAGACAGATAAATTAGATTAAGCAGACATACTTTAACTAGAAACACTTATCCCAGTGTATTGGGGAGAGTGAAACAGACCACACAGTTTATAGTTCTAAGGATCTGACACTTTGCCAATAAATCAAGTCTTAAAACAAAACAGAAAATGGAAAACATAATCCTGTCTCTATTCAGCTACCCTGGAGTACTTTAGAAGCTCTGCAAACTGAAGATCTTCCTGTCGGTATATTAGGAGTTGATATGCTTTCCACCCACTTTGATAAATATGTTTATTAGTCATGTTTTTCTTCTCCAGTAGGACTGGGTTACTATTGTCATTTTTCCCCTCCTAATTGAGTATTCTTCACTGTTTTATGAATACGGAATACTGAAGCAAAATTCTCCATATGGAATAGGGGGATAGTTCCACACTTGTGTTTGTTAGCACTGGAAATGCCATTTCAAGTATGTGCTATAACATTTACAGCACAATCAAGATTTATTAAAACTACTCCACAGAGCACCATTGTAAAGAATTTATGAACTGTAAAACTGCTATAAAGGTCACTTGAGATGCCAAAGTTTAATTTGGAGTATCATGTTATGGTGTAGTACTGTTAAACTTAGTGCTTGTCTAAAAACATGGCTTGAGGATATTTTTCTCAGAATGTAGGGTTTATTAACTTCAGTAAAGCAACTTTATATTATCATCTTTTTTCTGCTTAGCTTTGATCTTTAAAGGCTTATTCACCTTTTTATGTCCGCTAATCCACTACTTTGCTTCTATGAACATGACCGTAAGGAAGTACAAGAAATTTTTTTTTGTAGTATTTAATATCACTGTGCATAGTTTTATTGTTTATCATCATTTTGAGGTTTAATATTCCATTTCATGACATTTGTTTTCTTTAACTATGAGATGCAAAGATTTAGAAAACATTTAACTATCATATGGGAAAAAAAGGAAAAATTTCATAAATACTTCGTAAGGCCCCAAAAACTGAAGTTAAAAGAGAAATCATTATTTGTGGATAATAATGTAGACATGCATGTGAATTCCACTGGATTAAGGGCAAATTTATTTGCTGCAAATTAATAGTATTAATAAGTTTCAAAAGCAAAATTTCTCTTTCTTCCACCAACTTCTATACTATTTCTAGCATGAAATGACTGAATTGGTCATCACATTGCAAGGGTCAATCTTTGTAAACATGCAAACTTTTTATCTAAGTCCATAGCGAGTCCAAGGTCAAGATTCAGATCTTTTTCACTCTTCCAAATCTCAAACACTTGGAGAAACCTATTGCTCATATACATAAAGGCAGGCAAAGAATGCCTTTAAACTTCCAGGAAGCTGCACATGCGAAAAAACTGTAAATTTGTAAATGTGAAACATTTATTATTTGCCAGTAATAATTGCTTCCTGTTAAAATTGGCAAGGATGATTAATTGCTTTCTTTTAGCATTTTATTGAGGCTTTAGGAAGTTAACAGAGGGAAGCTGTAACTGGTAATCCCACCTACCCTGACAAATAGCTAAAGCTGGTCCCTATACAAGCAGAGTTATGGAAAGAAGTGATTAATGTTGCCTCATAAAAAGACATAAAAATAATTGCATGTCGATAGCAGCAGACAACGCATTTAAAGATTTTTGAGAGAGTTTGTCTTTCAGCATATGGCTATGCAAAATGAAGACCAATATATGTTAGGATCACAATCATAACAAAAATGACAACAACCAGCAATAACACAACTAAGATTTGTGTCTTTTAGAAAATTGAAGAAAACTTGATATTTTGAGCTCATTTTTCCATGGAATTTGCAAGATTCTACCATGGCTTCTATCCACAAGATGAATAAAGGTTTATTTATAATATTCTTCAAGATGAAAATATTTTTGCTGTGTTATACCTCAGGCATATGGAAAAAAAAAATAATCTTCAGACTAAAGAGTGTTAGGAAGTAGGCATTTAAAATAAATAATATTAAATCTTGCTAACATTTTCTGATGTCAAAGAAAAAGTGTAAAGATTCATTATCTATTTCTTAGAATACACACCTTATCAAGCAGATCTTTTGCTAGGAGGTTCTTCTATAGCTTATACAAAATTATAACAGCAGAAAAAGTGGCTGCTTCACAGTAATGAGTTTGCTATTTGAACACAAATTATAAATTAAGACTGAACCAGACAGACCATCCTAGAAGCAAGGGTTGGAGATGTGTACCCTTTTACATTACATTTGAGGAAGGAATAGTTCTCAACCCAATGTTTCATGAACCAAGTAAAAAACTTTGGTCAAAGAAACAAAAAGAGCAACTATATTATCTTTTTTTTTTTTTTTTTACACTAGGTTGCAGGAGTGTTGTGATGGATGGAGAGGAAGAAGACAACATATGCTTGTAAAGCAGGGGTGGAAGGAGGATATGAAAAAAAGGATGCTGCCCATGATAGTTACACAGTGACTGCTCAAATGGACCTAGGCCTGTGATCAGTTTTGTTTACCAACGTTTAATTACAAGAAATCTAGTAATCTGAAATGCTCATGACTAAGAGAAATATTACTGCACCTATTTCAGAAAAAAACAAGGGGTTTAAACTTACCAAAATATTGTTAATTTTTAAAATAGAAAAGACAGCAGCTTATGTTATCTGCCATTGATTCCCTGCCACTGTGAAGCTCTAAAGTTAGATGTACTTCCCCTCACTTTCAGTACAACAAATTGCCTGTGGTCTTCAACGTATTTCTTCAAGTGTTAAATTAACCAACCAGCTCCAGAAGCTGTCAGTGAGGAATGTTCCTGGGTGTTAATTTTTACCACGAGACAACATTCACTCTGCAGATTCAGCAGTCTGTGTAGGTCAGGTCTTCTGGTTTTGACAGGAACCATATTCAAAATAAGTGTATTTACTACAAGAAGAGGGGTTTGTTTGTTTGAGTTTTTTATCTTTACATAGGAAGTACAAATAAAAACGCATGTACTGCCGTGAAATATTTAATCAGAGTCAAAGGAAAATGTAATTTCCTGAGGTCTCTGAGCAGATATTTTTAAATGTATTCTGCCAACCTTTTGATAAAACTTTAATTTAAATCCAAGTTACCCAAGGAAGCTATTTAGGTTTTGAATATTATTTTATATTTCAAGGGGAAAAATAAGTTTGTGTTTACTTATGAACTACATACTAAATTCTGCACAGTAGGATGATACTTTGTGACTAAAAGACCTCATGCATACATTTCTCTATATATCTGAAGTTCTGCTGAAAAAATGTTGTTTTACCCCTTAGTATCTGTTAGACTCACCACAAAAGTGATCTAGAAGTAAATATTAACATTTAAGTTATTAGCCTAAGGAAAATGTGCACTTTTGCAAATAAGGAACAAGTACTTAATATAAATCACCAAGACAAGTCATGCATTAAACATTTTTAATAGTACTGTGCATGCAGCACAGTACTATTTCACAGAAATGAGCAGAGGTGATATACTAAGTAGTTTACAGTGAGACTGTGATGTAGGCTAAGCACAGGCCTATAAAGTGTTTTGAAGTGAAAATGGACAAGGTCAAATGAAGCAGATGATTCAGGGGAAATTTTGTGGATAGAATCCATAGAGATAAGATTCATTATGTAACAGCCTCTTTTCTACAAGGCCTGCCCAGATCTTGTGGTATGGAAGGGAAATACCCAGGATTTAACAGTATCCATTGATAGGATTAGAATGAGTTTGAAGGCAGAGGCAGAAATTCACAGGACAGTAATTGAGTAGGATGGCAGAGAAGCACGAACTAAAGAAGTAGGACAGCATTAATTCATGAAAATAGGTTGCCAGTAGGAGGCTATGACCAACTAAGGGCAACAGATTGAGAACGATGAGAATGCAAAAGAGGCAACAGAGCTTTGAGGAAATGGAGATTGTTAATGCCAGTAAGAGTGTTCATAGGTACTGCAGGAAGCCAGCACAAAGAGTCTGAAAGGGAATTAGTGGTGAAGAAGCTAGGGCTACAGAACCAATTACATTCAAAAAGGTAATTGTTAAGGATAGAAAGAAGGGAGGATGCTGGATGCAAAACAGAGATCTTGAATGATTTTTTGAAAGCATCTGACCAGTATGATGTGCTGGGATGGTGAAGAGGAAACAGATTCTGGTAAAAAGGTACAATGAGCAAAATAGAAGCACTGATACTCTCTTAAATCTACTGTACTTTTGTATCTTAAATAATTATGATGGACAGAAATCAACAAAATTAAGAACTACATGAAGGGCTTAATGGGAATAATTATTCGTAAATTTCATACCACAGGAAGCAAAGTTTAGCCAAAGAAATTATTAAGCACTAGGTTTAAAATAAACAGGAGGTACTTTTCATGTAGCAAATAATATATTACAGAATTTTCTCATCTTCACAGGAAATTATGGAGGCTTGAACCATAAGCAGGTTAAGAAAATTTTCAGAAACATTCACAGAAAGGTTTTTCAAGGGCTGTTAAATATCGTGATACAAGTCACAGCTCTAGACTTCAAATTCAAAGGAACTAGCACAGTATTTGTGGGAAGTTTCACCATGTTTCTGTATTGTCATATGTTCTCCAGTATCCGCCTACAGTTACTATTTCAAACAGGACATTGAGTGATTGATTTATGCTTTCCATCTATCTCCCTTCTCTCTCATGTGCAAACACAAACACACATAGGTACATACACACACAGAAAGCAAGAGTTTTGAACCCTTAAATGAAGATTAGAGTAATATCTGGAAGAATACTGATTTACCTGTGTCCCATTCAAAATAATAATTAGATTATACACCATGTAGAGCAACTTTTATCAAACATTCAGTTTGCATGGTTAACAAAAATATTTTTATTTTAAGAATGTAATCATTGCCAAAGATTTCCAAATTGCAGAATCTTAGATGCTAAGCCCTGCTGGATCTGTTACAGGCACTCTTGAGAAGACTCAGTCTAAGAACAGGAGAATAATGATACTCTGTTCCAGGAAAAGTAAATACATACTGCCTCACATATGCAGGACATGAAGCCATGCCAGACAAAGATCAAAAATGCACTTAGCTTTGTAAATGAGCTCTTCATTTAGTCATTCACACTGAAGTACTATATATGTTACAATGAAGTTCAGTGACTTTTAAGCTACTAATTTATGTGTAAGATCACATGTGTCGGGCAATTATAAGAATACTTTGGCAAACACACTCAGGATAAAAATATAGTGAAATAGTATAGAAAGACTATTACAGCATTACAGAATCTTGACTCTATTCTATTTTAATTATTCCAAATGTGACTTCCTTAAGAAGGAAGAGGGGAGATCATTCTCTTGAGGATAAAATATTACGAGATGGGCAGCAGCAGGTAAAATCAACAGAACTGAAGGTAGCTAGAGTCCCTGGTTACTGAAATCTGTAGGAGAAAGTCCTGTTGATAGGTCATCTTTCATCAATTAAAATTAAGAACAATTGACATTTTCATGCAAAATAGTCACTCTTAAAATAATCACAGCTCCAAGTGCACTTAAACTGAACTGAGATTAAGGGGTATATATATGTGTATATATATGTATACACACACACACTCACATATGTACATACACACAAAGCAGGGATGAGTGGTGATTTGTGTGTGTGTGTGTGTGTATATATATATATATACATATATACACACACAGTGACTATTCTTTGCCCAAAATAAAAAAGTTTTTCAATTTTATGCCCTCCACTCAACACTTTACTTTCTTTTCATGAAAGCCACTGGAACGTAAAGTGAAGATAATCCCTGAAAAACATCTCTAAACAGTGTCAGCTAATTGCTGATGGAAGAAATCTGTGTGTCAAAGAAGAGGATGGGAAGATGGAAGGAATCCATGATCCATGTCAGAACACAGTTATTTAAATAACTGCCTGTAGAAGAAAGGCAAACTTTTGTTAGCATTATTGCAGCTTTTTTATTTTTCAGCACAGAAATATGTTGAGCTTCTATAAATAGCAGGCCATTCATAGGCTTTCGTTTCAACTCCTATTATAGTTGTGCTTGACAGGTGTGAAAAAGGATACTACTTTGTCTTGATTTTTATTTTTTGAGTCACAATAACTTTTATTACCGTTAAATATTTCTGACCCCTTTTGTTTTAATAGTTGATGCACATTATTAATCAACGCAGCAAAGATGTCCTTTTATTTGGGGAACATATATCACTACTAATAGACCCACCTAACTGTCATTTATGCAAGATCAGGGGATGTATATGGCTATTAATCAATGTTATGGTCCACTACTTTAAATCCGTTCCATGGCTAGTGCCCCCAGAGCAAAGCCAAGAATACGCACATCAAATATGTAATTTAAGAAAAATATCCATGATTCAAAATAGCAACAAAAGTAGAGTAACTGGGGGAATAAACACCTCGTAGACACAGAAAGAATAATTTTAATGTTAAATTTTGCATCAGCAACCTAGAATCAAATATTGATGAGAGATTTTCCCAGGAAAACACGTAATCAGCCTCAAGTTGGTCATTAAGGAAGTATGTAACTTCTCCCATAAGTCTTTGGCTAAACTATACAAATTTTTTTTTTCACTTAATATTTCTCCTTACATTTCCCCATAGGAGTGTTGTACATGTTGTTTATACGTATCACAATTTTCAGTTTTATGTGTTCAATAATATTTGAAATATATTCTAATATTTTCCATCTTCTGTAGTCATAAATACTTAGTGGTTGGAAAGAAAATGGCTAAGTATAGATACTAAAACTAAAACAGGCTGCTCTACTCCACTAGCATCCACATGGATGAATGTAATACTGCTGTATTATATACTACTGTATTATACAAAGGTAAGGTTTTAAGCAATTTAATGTGGGTTGTCATTTAAGAGAAAAATTATTCCTTTTTGTTGTACGACCCATGCAAATGCCAGAATCTTTTTAATTAATTTGCTTGTGATTTAGGATTAATGAAAAATGCTTTGCCATTACATAATAATCTTCCATAATGTCCTCAGGTACATTGAGCATAAGGTTGTTGTGGTTTAACCCCAGCCAACAACTAAGCACCACACAGCCGCTCACTCATTCCCACTCTCTCAGTGGGGAGAGAATCACAAGAGTAAAAGGAAGAGAAAGCAAAAGCCATGCACACAAGCAAAGCAAAACAAGGAATTAATTCACTACTTCCCATCGGCAGGCAGTTGTTCAACCATCCATCCCCAGGACAGCAGGGCTCCATGATGTGTAGCGGTTACTTGGGAAGACAAATACTGTCATGCCAAACATCCTCCTCTTCTTCTTTCCCCAGCTTTATATGCTGACCATGACATCTATGGTATGGAATATCCCTTTGGTCAGTTGGGGTCAGCTGTACCAGCTGCGTCCCCAAACTTCTTGTGCACCCCCAGCCTGCTCTGATGGAATTCTGTGAGGAGCAGAAAAAGCCTTGCTTCTGTGTAAGCACTTCTCAGAAATAACAAAAATATTTCTGCATTATCAATACTGTTTTCAGCACAAATACAAAACATAGCTTCATACTAGCTACTGTGAAGAGCATTAACCCTAACCCAGCCAAAAACAGCACAAATGTGTACTTTGTTTCTAAAGGATTTTCTCTTTCAGTGGATGCATACATTTTATTATTTTAAAGCAATGAATATAAAGAAATATTCTTGGACAAGTGTAAATAGAGGCACAAAGTAGTTATTTTTGCTAAACTTTTGTTCAAACACTTACTTTTATATTGTGGCTTTGAAAAAGAAATTTAAAAATACATGAACTAAAACAGAATAGAATTTTCGTCATAGATATATACATATGCTGTTTCAGACCTCACACTCTGATGACAGAAGCATTGTTATTTGCAAACCACAGTAAAAATCTTTATGGAAAATGACTGGGAGGGAAATTAATGTCTATGTCAAAACTACATGTTGGCAGGGCCTCCGGCTGTTCTAAAGCGGCTGAAAAAGCCTCTAAGCCACTAGGGGTTTTAATCCATTTTATCTTTAATATAAGAACAAAGTGTAAGTTGATTGCTCTGCGTGTGTGTGTGTCTGTGCACTGGTAGGAATAAAGAATTGAAGATATGCCCTTTTGAGCATACTTCGGTTCGTATCTTTCAGCAATACTTTGTATACACATTAATTTCCAATAATTATTGACAAATCATGCTGTAATTACAGTAGATCTCTTTAATTGCAGTGTGGTTTGGAACTTTTATCCATTCAGACCTTACATACACTAGTAAAATAGTAGAGCTAACAAAAGACCTTTATCTCCATGTAATAATAAGTTTACAGTTTTAAAATTCTCTGTTTGCGAAATAGCATTTATTTGCCCAGGTTGCCCAGCACGCAGTCCACCACAGATTTTTTACTAAAATCCATCCTTTGTTGACTGTTTTCTATTCCTGATGTCCACTCGTTTATTTTAAAATTATTTCTTCTTTCACAGTCCATGTATCTCTCTTTTCTACCTTATTTTCCTTCCTTCTCATTTGTGACAGTAAAAAGAAACTTGAAAAATAAATGGGTTTTTGAGGAAAGGAATCAATCTAAAATACTTTTCCTTAACCTTTGTTATACTTTAAGGGTTTTTTATTTTCTCTTCAAGATGGAGTATCCCAATAATAGCAAAAAAATCTACATAATATGCTGATCTCTGTCCCAGGACCTGAACACCACTCCCTCCTTTGCTTTCTTTAGTTTACTCAATAATTCATTTTGGATATTGCAAGATTTGCTTCCATGAGTTAGCCTCATAGAAAAGAGATAAACCAAACAGTTTTCAGCCAGACATCTGAACATCCATTTGCCTTCTTATTTTTTAAATTAGTTGGAAAAATTTAATGATGTCCAATCAAGAACTGAGACATATATAAGTAAATTACCTGTATAAAGAGTACAAACAAACAAGCTTAGTCAGCAGATTTGCCCAGAAACTCTGAGGCAAAAAAAAAAAATTCACCAAGGAATTGAGGAAGAAAAGAGATTCTGATCCAGGAAATAGAATCCCACTGACTACTTCTTTGTTTTGTTTTTTTTTTTAAGTTAGATCCAAGTTTGTTCTTGAGTTGATCATGATAAATCTCAGCATGCTCCGATCACTTACCTAGCCTTGCACAAAGAGAAAGACATAGATAGCAGGGAGGGGTTTATTCTTTTTCATTGAGCTATGCAGTGATTGTAGACTGCAATTTTATTACAACTATTTCTTATACTGTAAAGTAAATAAAGAAAATTCACATAAACCAAAATATTTAGCATAAACAGAAACAGGTGGCAAACTTTCCTTTTTGGATGATTTGTTTAGTTTTGTTTTCCTAGTGAGAGTTTTCCCAGACTAAATGCTTTATAGTCTTAATCTTGTGCCTAGAGAACCGTTAGAATTTTTACCATAGTAATAATAAATTTGAACCATCACGAATCTTAGTATACATTTCAGAGCTAGGCCATGGATGAGATAAAGGTGGAAGGCAAGGCTCCTAAAATTTGTTCAGCTGTGCTGAAATGAGTAACAGAAGGCAAGAAAAAATGCAGAAAGATTAAGAATGTTGGTGTAAACATCTCCAATTTTCCTCCGAAATTACCATGACTTAGACCATAGAGCTGGAGACAGAAATGCCTCAAGTACTGTGCAATGAAGAGGAGTGTTTATTTATTAGGCATTCTCCCCTTCTATTTCCTGTTCTAGATTTTGTTTATCTGAAGACCACAAAATCTGCACTTACAAATGCAGAGCAAAAAGGTTCTGGAAAGCATTTTCTAGTAAATGTAGGCACAGAGCTACTCAGAAATTTACAAATCTTAAGTATTAATATTGATGGACCCAGAATACCATATAATTTTGCCATATAACTGAGAGTCAGATATTGCAGTTCTTAGAGAAATAAGACTTCCATTGACATCCATAGAGTTTTGCTTGAGGTCATAATGCAAGATCAGACTAAATCACAGAGCAGCTGTCAGACTAAGCAAGAAACACTTTCAACACATCACTTCTTTCTCACTATATTTCAAAAACAGTGGGTCTCACTCACTTTCTGTTTAGCAGTTTTATTTAAATAAATACAAACAAAACTGATCGAGATGTCTGCATCCTTCCATCTCCAGGGCTAACACAGGATATGAGTAAGGTTCAATTAATTACCTTAATCAATTTATTTTCTTTTGTAGACAATTTTTGTAGCCTTTCTAGATAAAATAGTGCAAGAAGCCTATTATTTAAAAATTAATGTTCTGATTAGGTTTTTCAGTATCAACAGAATTTAAATGGTAAAAAAATCCCCAAGTTTTATTTTTGTTTTCTTCTTTTCATACTATGTATCTTTTTTAGTGTGCCTTTTGTCTTGCAAGTAAAATTGAAGATGGAAACGAAACTGCTGCTAAATTAGTTAATAGAAAACCTAAGTATTAAAAACAATACAAAAAAATTTAAAAGATGACATTGAACAACATTCCTGGTGATGTTTATTAATACAGCACAAGTACTTAGAGAACAGTATGCTAGATTCTTGCAATAACGTACTGGACCACAAAGAATTTGCAGAGATGGTGAATTATAAGCTAGAGAGAGAAACTTGTAAGCAAAGGCTTCAAGAGCAGAAATGTGTATTAGAGGTGAAAAGAGTGCAGTCTAGCAAAGTGGGAATACAGACAAAAGATCACTTCTGAGCTGGAGAGAGTTGGGAGAGAAGGCTGAGGAGAGCTCAGCTCTTACACACAGTGAAAGGGCAGGAGGGAATAAGTGTTGGTGAAAGATGTTAAACAGGAACCAATAAATTTGGGACAGTTCGGAAAACCAAGCATATAGGGATTTTTTTTTTTTTTTTAATTGTATACTGCAGTCCTGAAGCTACAGATATCTACTTGTGAGAAGCCTCTTGCATGCACAAATACTGAATATCTTGATGCTTAAGTAAATGCCTGATGCTATGGAGAGAATTAGGCATGTTAGTAAAATTCTTAAAATTGGTAAGAGCTTAAAAGATACCAAAAATTCATGGTTAGATTTTTTCCATTGTGAAAACTCACGTGTATGACAGCCAGACAAAAGTAATGCTTGCAATGATTTAAAAAAAAAAAAAAAGAAGAAAAAAAAGAGGAAAAAATAGTGTTATATACTTATGTTTAAGTCTAGAGCAGCTCAAAATAGAGTTAGGGAACTTCTCAGAAATTTGCCATGAGAATGAGGGATGATCTGTTTAGCAAAAGAAAAGGTATAGGAAGAGAACTTGTTCTAAAAAGAAGAGCAAAAGAAATTATTTCCCATACAAATAAAGTAGACATGCTGCAGGATTTACAGGTTTCTACTATTTCGATATACAAATTAATTAGAAATATTTGCAACTCTTCTAATGTGTATGTTAATGAATTAATTGTAATAGTTCACAAGATTTTAATTACATAGGATAAATGTCAAGTTTTTAAATAGGGAATTAAGGGTTTTTATAAATTAATAATTTTGTGAATTTTGTATACATGTGAATGGGGCAATTAGGATTTTTTAAAGATAACTTATTTTAAAATTAAAAGCTACATGAAAGTTTCCTTAGACATCTTTAATAGCCTGACCTAGTTGTGAATAATTGCTGTTGACGCAGGATTTACACGTCCTTACACTGTGTCACTTTCTCAAATGCAAACAAGACACCTGCTGAGTATTGGCTTCAAGAAGCATGTCAAATATAAATAAGCAATAATTATCCCTACCATGCATATGGCATTTAATTCATCTTTAAAATAGTGTGACAAAAGAAAACACTCTCTTTCAAGAAGCATGGGTAATTTAAACATCGTAATCATAGGTTTTGATACTTAAAAAAAACCCACAACAGTTTACATTGAGCAAGCTTACCCATATGCCTTTAAAGAGTTTTCTATACTTCAAATTATGTATAGGTACAGATTATTTCATCACAGAGCTTCTAAATATCTGTGATTTCTTATAATAGTGAATGAGTTTGATTTCTTCCTTTTCAGAAACTGAATTTAACCCAGTCACATTCCAAGGGATTATTCAAAGTAAAATAAGGGCAAACACAATGGCAAGTATTTGGAGAGAGAGAGCATGGACAGATTGGAAGGAGGAAGATGGGAGCAACAAGTTGTCCAAGAAAGAAGAATAAATATTTACTGTAAAATGAATTTTTTATATGGCAAAAAGGGGGAAGTATATGCAAAAGAATTGAAAACTTTAGGTCTCTAACAAGGTGTAAAATTAAACACACTTTTAGCACTTTTGCAAGATCTGGACCTCAGTCAGTACTCTGCTCTTACTCAGTATTGCCAACAAGGTGAAAATTAGGCTGTGACTTTGAAACCCTCCAAGATTATTTTCTGACGGAATTCTCCAACCATTTGGAAATTCTGTGAAAAACACGAGGCAGTCATCACCCAGCAGCATTTACAACCAACCTCTACCTTGTTTGTAGGGACGCTAGCCTATTCAGAGGTGTTCGATTTTCCCAGAGAACATACTGGCCAGGATTTTCAGCTGAAACCCATTTTCTGAATGACGTCCAATTTGCTTAGGCTATCACAAGACATGTAGGGACCAAGGAACACAAGAGATGACAAAGTTACTTTCAAGCGTGCTAGTCTTGACCCTGGAACTGGATAACTAAAACAGTCATCTGCAGATATTCAAGGTTATTAGCTTAATAACAGCAGTGTTTTTGATAAAGATGATGATTTTTCAGGCAAACATAACAAAATGTCCTCTTTCTGCATACAGACCTTGTGATGAGGCAAGTGTGGTTAATGTAGTGACAATTGTCCTACTGCTGCAATAATTATATGCTGGGCTAAATTTAAACCTCTCATTAATGAAATGTTGCTAACATCAAATTTGAACTTAATACGATCTGCAGTTAACAAAATAATTGCTGTCTAATCAGTTTTATCAACTGAAAAAAAGAAAAGCTACACTGTTTTTGTTATTTTAAAGTGAAAAATTCACATTTTTTAAACCAAAGTGCACAGAGGTGTATGTACTTTAGCCTTGTTCCAGAAACTATTTTTCTGGAACTGTTTGTATTCAGATGCCATAGCTTTTACTGCTCGGCTTTTAATTACACTGCTAGTGTAGTTGTCCAACAGGCAAGTTTTCAAAAAGAAGCCAAACAACAGCTAAGGGTGACTATGAGCCAAAAACACTCTGTCATCAGGAGCTATGCTGGTAATTCCATTTGTGGAGGATTTTATTGGGATACTAACTTGAACGAAAAATGCTGAAATCGATCTTTCTGAGATATGAACTGAAATTGCACTAAGTCGGGGAGGTAGAATTTTAATTCCATCCTATCTCCTTCCTTTAGGAGATTCCTCAGTGATATAATGCTATCAGTTTAAAAAAAAAAAAAATCTAAAAAATTAGATCAAATTCTATTTACCTTGCAAGACTTCACTCTTTTTTGCATCTAATAATCATTTCCTCTCTCCCCCCTCTCCGCCCCCAACACCCCCCTACTCCCGGTTATCTTTGTTGGTTTGTGAATTAACTTTAAGAACATTCAGTGACATTGTTACTGTGGTGCTGTGGTGACCATCAGTGGTCCCATCAGTGATAAGTTCTTTCCTTACTGGCAGTTGCGTGACCAAATAATGCACTTATTTAATGTGAACTGCTACTTCTTTAAAATCTACTTAACTTCAGAACTGCAAGATAGTAGGACCCTGATAGGCAGAGAAATTGCAAAATTAAATTGTAGTTATTTAGAATATTCCCCTTTTTGAATTTTCTGTTACAAAATCACTGCTATGTCTCAAATTAATTTTCAGATAAAATTTTATGTAATAAACAACCTGTATGCTCTGACCTGAGTCCATGACAGTGCTTCATCAGGGTTTGGACAGAACCCAAGACCAGCTGTATTAACATTGTAATCAAAGCTTTCCAGTTTTCAGGCCAAAAAGATTTTTTTTGTTTTCTCTTTTCTTTCCTTCGCAAGTTAACACATTAATTAGAAATTACTTGCAATGGATTAAAGACAGCCTATACAACATACCTAATTGGAGCTCTACCTCTCAAAAAAGATAAAAAAATTTCTAAATAAAACCTAAAGATACAGTTATTGAAACAAAGGTATCTATGGACTTAAAGTTCAGAAGGTTCAGACATGTCAGTCACTGTTCAGTATTAATAATAAAAAGAGTAATGGAGAGAGATGAAGTTATACTCCACTTTTGACACTATTGCTTAGTAAACATGCCAAGAGTTTCTCATGCATCCTTTGCTACTTTTTGCTTTCTTCTGCTATGGATGAAGTGCAGAACATGTACAGTGTAATTCTTACTTCTACTGTCACTCACAATTAACCCATTGAATAATTTATGTGGGTTTTTTTGTGAAACACAGAACATGTGAGGTTGTGCTAGTTGCTGTTATGTCTGAAGATAACCCCAACTGACATATTTATCTGAAAGTTCCTATGTGGATACACATGAATTAACTGAAGACAGTGGGAAAAGCTTGCCACAGACCAAATATTCAGCTTTGCTGAAGTTATATAATACAAACATTATCTGCCAGCTTTAAGGATTTAATCCCATGTATCAGAGGTGCTGAGCTTTGCTTATATAAGCACAAGATAAAAAAAGATGAGCTGCAAAGGGTGCAGAGTAAAGTTTGGGGCTGCATTAGTGGGAAAGCACCTCTGCATAGATGTCAGTTTGTTCCCATCTAGGGACAGATGTTAAGACTATGGATGAAAGAGCAGAGTTTAGTACTTGCTGACAGTTCGGAATGACACTTGAGTCCACCTCTCTCCAGGCACAATGATCACCTTCATCTCCCCTGTGTTAACCAGAAAGGAGCACAGAAATCTGAGTAAATTCTGAAATAACTATTCAATACTTGGGTCCTTGTCCAGTGCTTACACACTCCTGTGGAAACAGTCATGCTGAGGCTCAGATCTCCTTCCCTTCCTATTGCATACAGCACAAGGACTAAAATGAATATTTATATTCTTATAATTTTTTTTTAATTTTATGCACACATTTTTATACTGTACAGTTCCTATATTTTGGTACTCTTACTAGTGTTTGCATTAAATCTGACATGCTGAATATCTGTTTAGTATTAAGCATGAATGCCTTCCTTTCAAAGGAGTTTCTTTTTTATTTTTATGCCTTTTTTAAAGAGTTCTCAAAAACCCTAGGCCAAAGGCCATTTTAAATTTTCATTAATAACGTATCTCAATTAAAGGGATCCCAAAACCCCCTGGCTGCTTTTGAATTCTGCGTAGATAGTAGAAGATCCTGAACTCTGCTCACAAAACACTGTGTCCAGCAGATACTTCTTTTGGGGGAAAATCCTACAAATAAAATTTCTGTTAAGAGATAAAAAGAAAGCAAATTGCAATTTGCCTGCTGAGTCAATAAGCATACATTTCTCCTGATGACTGAAAAAGAGGATCTTTCCTCACAAACCTCTTCAGTGTGACTTCTAGCCTGTAAGCTCTCCTGAAACTTGCCACTAAGGTCTAATAACTGCATCCTCACCAAACTTCAGGACTAGTATACCAGACTCCATTTTCTTAACATGTCACCTGCCTTTAGCACTACATTCTCAAAATAGTGTTCTTCATGATTCATTTCCATTATATGCAACATTTTTTTTTCTCCCTCACTCTATAAGCCACTGACTAAGGCCACTGACTACAATATAAAGTCTAGTCACTTGTTTTCTGAAAGTATTTTCCCAATGCCATGTTTGAGTCTCCTCTAAGAAAATACATTCTCTTCTTTACAATTTTAAAGTTCCTAAATAAAAACATCATAACATACTGTTTCTCCACTTTTTTGGACACTGTTGATAATCACCTTAAAAATATACTACAAAGATAAGTCTTACATGAGCAAAGAAGTTTGAGATCAGACCTGACAGAAAGTCACTTTCCTAATCTACAGTGCTTTCTGTATTTTTTCTTTTTTTTTTTTTTCAGTCTTTTCAGCAGCAAGAAAAGCTCATCCACTAAAGAATCATGAGCCCAGCCTAAGCTCAGAGGATGTAGAAAATCCATGATAAAATCCTGTTGTCTAAAACTTTTGCTGTAGGGTTAAAACTTGTGTCTTGCACAATTTAGGTGAATACCAAGACCACCAACCTCTCTTCTCATGCCGTGCTCACGTTCTCTTTTGTGCGATGATATGAAGTATAATTTCCAGCCTGGAGCTTAAAAAAAATGTTGTCTTGATAGTTTTATTAAAACTCACATGTTCTATAACAAATACATAAAATTTTATTTTATTTTTGTAATTGTTAGAATAACCTTCACAATTTCTAAATAATTTTGAGTATTAAACTATTAAAATTTTAGGACAAAAATAGTAAAATTGTCAAAGGAGGCAGAGATATTCCAAGTTTTAACCACATTACAAAAGGAAACTCTCTTAGTCAAAATGTTTTAACCAAAAAATCTCTTTGCAGAAAGTGTTCAATTTTTATTTCAATATCTTTTGCAAGGAAAAGTAATCTGGAATAAAAGTAATTATAATTTTGAAAAGTAATTTTGGAATAAAATCATTACTCAAAAAACTAAGAAAAAAGGAGAGGAAGGAAATGTACTGGTGGGGAACTACTTGTTGAGTAGTTCAGATCTGACAGATTTAAAATTAGTATTGTTGGGGTTTTTGACAGGGTAGTTGTTATTCTTTATTATTTTTATTAGGTTTTCAGTTTTCTACTGAAAAAGAAAATCTTGTCTTCCGTGACATGATTAAAATGTAGTAGAAATGCAGTGGATTTATTATGAGAACTAGCTACGACTCTTGAAAAATAGTTAGGATCTCAATGGATGTTCTGTATACATTTATGACAGCTTAAATAGCAAATGGAAAAAAAGAGGAGGCAGAGAGAGAAAAAAAATAGAGCTAAAAAGGAAGTAATTATATTCAAAGTGTAAAAAATAAAAAGTATAGTACAGAGTAAGAGGAAGGATAAACATTAGCTAAGTTACAAGAGTAATAGAGAACGTAAATTTTACCCTGAGCAAGAAAAGCCTTCTAATTTCTCTGAACTCCTAATAGAACTAAAGACTTCCATTAAGGCTGGGATCAAGCCACCTTCTCCTTTTAAACTAAATATAATATGAAGGTTGCATACTGAATACAAATGCTAATTTGCTACAGATCATGCTTTCAGAAAAATCTGAAGTTAATTAGTTGAGCGCATCCACCAGTGAACAGTGCTCCTGGAGCAGGGAATCATTAATCATCAGCATAAGTGCCTTCTTACATTGATGAAAATCAGGTCTGCCATTCCCTGGCATCACTGAGGGTCTGAAGACATGCACAGCCTGGAGGAGTGAAACAGGATAATCTGTTCAGCAGAATCGCCAGAAATAAAAATAATATATTTTGCTTTTATCAGACTTAAAATGGAGGTCAGGACATGTCTCTAGACTGAGTGGGGAACTCAACACCTATCACTGTAAGGGAGACATAATGTACAGGTGAATCAGTAAAATTACAATCATACTATCTCCTTTCTTTTTTTCTTACATGTTGATTTCTGGTTCCAGTATTCAACAGTACAAGAAGGAACAGCAAACCACAAAAACTCACATTAATACAGGGTATTTCACCATGAGAATCTGATTTAAAGAACTGCTCGGACTTTGCTTGTACACATGCTATAAAGGAAAGAGAGAGACATTCTAGTTTTAGGGAAGTTTTGAATTCCAAGATGTCTGTTTGGACTACATATACTTGAAAAAAATTTTTTTAAGCAGGCTTATTTCACTAGAGTGAGGGTCTTTGAATGCATGCTATGGTTGAAAGACCTGTTTGTTCCATATTTATCTTGTGAATGATGGTGATTCTGGGTTTGCAAATTACCTATTTTTTTTTCCTTATAGGTCTTGATCATATAGCTCCTTATTATATTTTTCTTTGTTAAATTCTTAAACAACATTATTAAAATATTTGAAACAAATTACGTCTGAAATATCTAGTTTTTATTTTGAATAATACATGGAAAATCTGCAGGCTAACAGCTGGAAGCATGCTAAATTTAACCTGGCAACGCATCTATGAGTGACAGGAGGAGAACACTTGACAACAAAAAAGAAACAGGCTCCCTGAGTGCACCTTTTGGGATTTGCCAGAGTTTTGATAAAACCATGCCCAGAAGTCTCATTTGAAGGACAGCCCACCTACACAACCTCTCAGTCACAAGAACACAATACCACACTGAGTCTCAATTACCAGACAGGTAACTCATAAGGGTAAGTCTCATCCCAGCACCCTGCAGCAATCCCATTGTGATCTCATGGCATGCCTGGAACTGGCTACAACACAACATTTATTTCTGCCACATCACAGCAATCAGTCTGAAACAGCGAGTGTCTTGTTAATTTGAGTTTCCAACTTAATGATAAATCAGCAGTGTGCTTTTCATGTGTAAATATGGAACTGGGGAAGAAAATTGAACCAGAGGAGTTTTTCATTCTTTACTTTTTCTGTAATATTCAAGAGTTATTATGTCTAAGATGAGAAGGTTTTTTTCATGCATGCAAAAAAAAAAAATAAAAATCCACATTGTCAGAGTCCTAATGTGCAATACAGTAGGGCAGTAAATATGCAAAAAAACCACCCTCTGCACTCTGAATGCCAAAAAGAGAGTTGTAGTCCCTTGTCAGTAGAGCACAGGAGCCTGCCTCCAAACTGTTTTCTTCATATTGACAGCATGAGAATACCGTACGGTGCCAGCTGATACAGCATCTGTCCCTAGCACAGTCACAGGCATTTTAGAAGTAGCTCTGGGTACTCAGGGTGAGGCTGTGAGCAGCCAAGAAAAGACGGGGCTTGCAATTGCGGTGCTGCCCTGTTCACAGTTACAGCCGTGCTGCCTTAAAGCTCAGCCCCTGTTTTCACATTTGACTTCTGGGCAGAACAAAATCCCTCTGCGGACTGGTATTTATTTCTCAGACAGGTGTCCATCAACAATTGCCCACACAGTGTCCACAGCAGATTCAAGCAATCCTGCCAGAGCACCCATAGGGTGGCCCCAGTACGGGGTGTAAGGCTGCAGGAGGCCACTGAGTGGGCACTTGCCTCCCCTGTTTGCATTAGCAGACTTTGAATCAGATGATAAAGGGACAAATGACACAAAGCTCAGAGCAGTACTGCAGAAGTAGTTTTTCTGCTCTTTAAAATAATAGTTTTGTATGACTGTTTTTACAATAAGCCCTCTTTGGACCAGATCTGCACTGTGTAGTAGCATGGTGCTTCATTTCTCCAAGCACTAAAAACAACCCCAAAAACAACAACAACAAAAAACCCCCTCTATTTTTGTCCTTGATAATCTGAGTAGAGGAGTAATTACCTCTGTTTTGAACTACAGGAAATGCCATTTCCACCTGAATAAACTTTATTGCAACACCCACTTTTTCAGTTACGCCTTTTCAGATTAGTCTTCTGTTTCTTTATAGATGGAATATTTCGAAGAAACTCAGATTTTCTCCCTCTCTCTCAAAATATCCTTCTGGTCTATCTCTAAACAATTAAATATTCTCTGTAACACTAGACTCTGTTAAATTACTGTCAAATACAGTCTTTTTAGTGTAGGCAAATAGTTTGGTTTTCTCATTGTAACACAAAGATGATCTGGGGATAAAGGTTTAACACAAGCACAGGTAGATTTATATTCCTTCCGGTTATATCTATGTGAACTTTAAGATTTGAAAGCTATTTTCTCTAGAGTAATCTGTTTATGAAAAAAAAAATAAAACACCAACTCGCACAAAGGTGTGCTGATGAAGGCTGCTGTTATTTATGGAATTTTATGATACTGTATGCCACCTCTGATTCTCGATAAATTATTCATAGTACAAATTTCTTGAGTATTTCCATATATCACCTTTCCCACAATGGCACATCTCAAAGGAGTGTTTTACACCCTCTGTTGCTGGTCCTTCCTGTAGGCAATATTTATTTAATAGTTATTCCAGTGTTGTAGAAAAATAATTTTACCAAATGCAATTTAAACTGCTTTCTTGCACAAAAAAGAAATAATTGCTTCTATATTGCTCTTAAAAATTCAATGTGTAAATGGGGAGGAGGCAGAAAATAGATGCTTCCAAGTGTTGATTTCTTTGAGAAATTGACAGTAATTATAAAGTGGAATGACTGCATCAAGTCTCAGGTTCTGATAGCAATGAGGGTGTAGTATATATATGCTGTACACTTGCTTATTTTTTATGTTTTGAAAAATATACCAAATCTGTCTCCTCAAAGCTGTGTTTTAGCAGCCTGCTTAAAGATGTTTAGCAAATATAGATAAGAAGTACCATGGGGCTTTGTGTTTGGAATAGCTTCAGCTCTGACACATCCTGTGCATTGTGTTCTGTAGTTTAAAAATGCATCTTCTGAAATACATTTGCTGTAACAAATTTTTTATTCACAGATAAATAAGCATCACATGACAGCAATCATTTGAGAGAAAGAAAAATGCATTTCAGGTAGACAGAGAAAGAACCTGACTTTTTCAACACATCAGCTGTCAAACAGATAACCAACTAAATTAGTCATCTACTGATTATTTGTTTTACTTTGTTTTTTTTCAGGGGTGAAGGAAACAACACAGGTTAAATTAGTCAATACTCATGAAGGTGTTTAACTGACAAGTGAGGGGAAGAAAATGTTCTGATTACTCCTGTGATATTCTCATTGCTTTTTTTAGAGATATCTTGATATCCCTTATCGACACAACTAATTATACTGTTAACACCCATGTTAAATGGAGTACCTAGTTTATGAATGACTTGAGTACAAAGCTTCTACTACTCAATTAAATTTCTTGACAGCTGAATTTGAAAGAAATCAAATCTATTAGGTTTCTAAAGCCAAAAGAGATAGAAAAATGTGGCAAGTGAATGCAAATGTTGTTAATGAAAGCATTTCATTAAGGCATTAAAAGTGTTATACTAAAATAGTATAGTAACTGTAACATGACATCTTTCTGTAACATGACATTTTTTCCGAAAACTAAAAATATCTTTCTAATTTTTTGTGGAATTTTTCTCTTTTTTTTTTCTTTCACTGAAAGGAAACAATTCCAGTTATCTTCATGGCAACAGTTAATGCAACTCATGTACAGTACAATAATTACGTACACAGTTAGCGGCTTTCATTAGCCATTATAAATTTAAATATAGGGATGATCTTTGATTTTTATACTGAAACCTAACATCAATAAATTACCATCCTGATAGTTTGAATTTCCTAACTTTTCTAATAGTCTTTTGCAATAGTTTTATTCTGTAATACTTATTGTTGCTACATATTCTGTTATGAATATAAGGAATGAGTAAGGAGTGTGAGAGGGAGGTAGACTGGTGGACTAAGACCCTCCCATCCCTGAGGCTAAGGTAACAGGTTTCACATGAAACACAGGATCCCTTATCCTCTTGCCACCAGATAAGAGTAGGGGACCTAAGAAATAGAGGGGCAATGGAAACAGGTCCCTCCTCGGGGACGCAGGCAAATGTCCTGCCAGTGTCCATTGCCTCCCCAGTTACCGCTGCACAACAGGTATGAGTTTTGGAAATTGGGGCCCAAGCAGGTGAGGACAGAAAGGAAGGTCCACCTGGGAAGACATCCAGGGTGAGGTAGTCACCCCCACACCTCAGTACTAGTTCAACCGAGAAAAAAATGAAGGTAATTGTGGTAGGTTATTCCCTTCTGAGGGGAACTGAGGGCCCCATATGTCGATCAGATCCCCGCCCAGTGAAGTCTGCTGCCTCCCTGGGGCCCGGGTCAGGGATACTAGTAAGAACCTCCCTGGCCTGGTGCAGCCCTCAGACTACTGCTCGCTTTTGGTCATACAAGCTGGTGGTGATGAGATTACTAAGAAAAGTCTAAAAGCGTTAAAAAGGGCTTCAGGTCATTAGGGAGACTGGTTGCAGGATTGGGAGCACAGATAGTGTTTTCCTCAATCCCTTCAGTGGCAGGGAGGTTTGCGGATAGGAACAGGAAGATACACCTGATTAACACATGGCTTAGAGGCTGGTGCCACAGGCAGAGTTTTGGTTTCTTTGACCATGGAGAGGTTTACATGGCACCAGGGCTACAGACAAAAGATGGGACACACCTGTCTCAGAAGGAGAAAAGAATCCTGGGGCAAGAATTAGCGGGGCTCATTAGCAGAGCTTTAAACTAGATTGGAAGGGAGATGGGATATAATTAGTCCTGCTAATAATAACCCCAGGAGGAGCATGCCTTAAGAGCACCACAGTGGAATTCCAGCTGTCAGGGACAACAAAAAAGTCTTATATAGGTATGTCAGAGAAAAAAGGAAAACTAGGGAAAATGTGGGATCTCTCTAGAAGGCAATGGGAGATCTGGTCACCCAGGACATTGAGAAAGCTGAGGTGCTCATTGACCCTTTTGCCTCAGTCTTCACCAGCAAGGGCTCGTGCCATACTGCCCAAGTCCCAGAAAGCAAAGGAAGGGTCTGGGAGAATGAAGAACTGCCCACCCACTGTAGGAGAAGATTAGGTTCAGGACTACCTAAGGTACCTGAAGGTGCAAAAATCCATGGGACCTGATGGGATGCATCTGCTGGTCCTGAGGGAACCAAATGAAGTTGCGAAGCCATTATCTATCATATTTGAGAAGTCATGGCAGTCTGGTGAAGTTCCTGCAGACTGGAAAAAGGGGAACATCACCCCCATTTTTAAAAAGGGAAACAAGGAAGATGCAGGGAACTAAAGGCTGCTCAGTCTCACCTCAGTGCCAGGCAAGATCATGGAACAGATACTCCTAGAAACTATCCTAAGTTACATGGAAAAAGAAAAGGTGATTGGTGACAACCAGCATGGCTTCACCAAGGAAAAGTCATGCCTGACTAATCTGGTGACCTTTTATGATGGGGTTACAGCATTAGTGGATAAGGCTAAAACAGTTTATGTCATCTACCTGGACTTGTGCAAGGTGTTCGACATTGTCCTGCACAACATCCTTGTCTCTAAATTGGAAGCATGTGGGTTTGATGGATGGACCACCTGGTAGATAAGGAACTGGATGGATGGTCGCACTCAA
>NW_010293252.1:0-6635 GCF_000700745.2 Antrostomus carolinensis
TCCCGCGGGGTGCCCCGGGCTGCCCTCGGGGCCGGGATCCTCCCTCTCCATCACACTTGGCCACACCTTCCTCCCAGTCGTCCTGGCTTCATCCTCCTGCGTGGGCCTGGAGTTCTCTCGTTGCCGGCGCTCACCTGGGCTGCTCTGCTGCACCGGCCCCAGACACCCTCACCTGGGACCCCGTTCTACCCTGTCTTCTGCTCCCGTGGTCTTTCTCCCCAGCTTGCCCCCAGCTTTCTCATAGCCCGCATGCCTTCCCTCGGCGGTGCTGCCTGCCCTCTTGGGCTCCCTCATCCCCGTATCTCCCAAGTGGGGGCCTCAGGGGTACAGAGCTCCTCAGGACAGCAACTGTCTCTGGGTCCAAGCTTTGATGCATCTGTTTAGTGCAAGACAGAATGGTCCCAGATCATAGGTGGGTCCCAGATCTTGGGTAGATCTCAGCCAGGGACTTGCTAGTGTCCTCCAGTGACTTGTCTGGGGACTTTTAAGGGCAGTATAATTAAAATGACCATTTAAGTTTGTGTCTCCCTCTGTTCTCCTTCAGGTAACTGTCTCTGGGTCCAAGCTTTGATGCATCTGTTTAGTGCAAGACAGAATGGTCCCAGATCATAGGTGGGTCCCAGATCTTGGGTAGATCTCAGCCAGGGACTTGCTAGTGTCCTCCAGTGACTTGTCTGGGGACTTTTAAGGGCAGTATAATTAAAATGACCATTTAAGTTTGTGTCTCCCTCTGTTCTCCTTCAGGTGAGCTCATTAGCTCTTGAGGGGTGCCTAGTGTCACTCATATTTCAGGAGAAGAGAGACCACATAGATATTCTTGGGCTAGGAGTGTTGGATGCTTCCCATTTTGTCCATGTTCCAGAAGAAAACTGGCATCAGAGTAGTACAAACTGGTAAAAGAGGATGGAGAGGGTGATACCTAAGTGTGTGTATAATAGCCAAATAACCCAGGAGAGATGCAGTTTAGATTAAAGAGCATGACTAGGAACCTGTGTTGTCATCTTGGCTTTCCTGTGCTCCATGACATGACCTTGGGAACATTACATAACCTCTCCTAGGCCTCAGTTTCCCCAGCAGGGAAAGACCAGGGAGGTGAGGGATAATAATGCTGAAATGCCCTCATAAGGCACTTTGATGACTTAGGTAATGTTTGCTGAGTGCCTTGAAGATGTCAGGTACTATATAAATGCCAAGCAGTGTTATTAAAATCTCCCTGGCATCTCATGTGCTGCAGAGGTCGCCAGCTGGGACTCCGTAGTGCCAGGCTCCCACTTCCCAGGTTCAGAGGAGGGGACCGTCAGTTTTACGCTGCTGCTGTACAGCTACAGCGACATGGTGATCCATGCGCGCACGCTTTTCAGTCTAGTTTTGTCTTCTCTGAGTTAATACCTTTGATTCACATGAAAGTAAAGAAGGAGGGTGATCTGCTCGTGGCCTGGGAACGTTTCTGGAAACGAAATGGAGCTGTGTCTGCTGAGGTCTCTCTCGTGGCAGGCTTTTCCTGAAAATGCTGCTGAAAACTCTTCTGAGTTTCAGGTTAAATAGTGCGTTTTTATTTTATTCACTTGCTTTATGAAACGCGTCCTGTTCCAGTACTTTAATTTTGTGGGGGTTCTTAACTGGGCAAGTACAGCAGCTAAGGGCTGTTCAAGAAGGCTTTTCTACTTCATATCAGGATGACATGATAGGTTTGCTTACACGGACATCAGTGGCAGTACGTGGCTTCTTGACTTTGTAGGCATAGCCTTTATGTACACACCAGCAACATAAGAGCATCCTAAAATGAAGTAGTTAAGTAGTAGTTTGTGGGCTAAACACTGTTGTTCATTCTTTGCGCAGGAAGATGGACTAAGTGGACTTGCTTCAGGAATGACTGTAGCAGGATTTTATACTGTAATTGCCATTTAAATTAGGATGCAATACTATTACAATGCCAAACATGGAGGTAAACAAATTCTATAGGTGTGGCATTTGTTATTTTACTTCCATCTCAGAAATACTTCTTGATACCTTATAAGGCAAAAAAAAAAAAAAGGCTGTAGAGTTTTAGGGGGGCTGAAGTGGCTCTAAGGAGTGAGTTTACCCTGTCTTTTGGATTTTGAGAAGTGTCTTCAGAGACCAGCGAGGTCACACATGAAGATGTAGCCCAGTTTGAGGCAGGACACCAGTCCTTTTACATACCTTCTGGGTTTTCATCTGGTTAAAGCACTGACAAGCCCTTTTAATTATAACCGCGTAGACCTGAAGCTGGAAAAGCTTGAACGCAAAGCCCAGGGGTAGCAGTGTACCCCTAGGTGCCAGTGTGGCTCGTCTGGATGGATCACAGTGCAAGGAATGAAGTGGCTGGTTCTGTTCAGCAAAGGCTCACCCCTCCTTTGCCTCTGTCCTCCAAGGCTGCTCCAGGCTCCGTTGCTCCCTGGTGTGAGTGCGTGTCCTCTGCCCTCACTGATCACTGGCACCCAGGCTTTTCTTCAGCATAACCCCATCCTAGGGTTTGTTTCCTCAGTCCCATCTGCCTCTGGAAATCTTCCCTCTGAGTCTGGCATGAATGGAGCCCATCTGATGGCAAAGAGATCTAATGGCAGAGTATGAGGTCCTCCTTCCTTCGCTCCAGATGTTCCTGCTTCACTTCAGAGAGGCCACCATCCTGCTGTGTACATCGTGCTGGGACCTCTTTAGAGCCTGGGCCTGGATTAGCAGTGCTGTAAAGAGACTACTGTTTTGACACAGAGGAAAAATGGATAGTCTGTTCCCTGATACTTAGAAGCTGATGGGTTTTGTGCCTCCCTGAATGCTTGGCTTTATGTGTGTGCACACCCTGGTCTAGCCCCCAGACTGCCTGGTTCTCCTGCAGGGAGGCAGGAACGGCAGAGCAAGGTTGCAGGCTGCAAAGGCAGACGTGCAGCCTGCTGGTCTCCCAGGGTGAGAGCCACCGGTTAGTTGTCTTCTCTAAACAAGAGATGACGGGTTTTGAGGAGGTTAAAGAACTTAACGGGTCCATTTACTGTCATGAAACTCCTTATGCTTTATGTTGCGGCAAAGCTGTTGTTGATGAACATTTACATATAGTGCCATCAGGCAGGTAGCTTTTGATATAAGAAATAGTGTCGCTTTGATCTTGCCGTCCTCGGACCATGGGAGGTTTGATTTTGTAAGATCAAGATTAAGTAAAATGTTTACTAAAATAATTGCTTAAAATGATTTCTCAAATCAAACTCTCCCAGCACCTCCTCCCAAACTTCTTCAAAGAGGGAAGAGCGATGAAGTAAACAGTCTGCAGAGGATTTTTTTTTCCTTAAACTGCTGCATAAGAATTAATGCAGCTCTAGTCCTTTATTTCTTGTGAATAAATACATTACTGGTTTTGCAGAAAATCTGGATTTTGGTCAGACATACAGCAAAAAGGGTTGCAGTGCTGAGATCCCGATTCCCAGCCGCAGCCAGTGAGGTAGCAAAAACTGGCTGGTGCTTAGGGAAGCAAAGTGACAGAAACGCATGGACAGAGCAGTGACCGCCGGGGTCCTCCTCCATCGTGCTGCAGAGCGCCAGGTTCGGGCATCAGCACCAAGTGACAGTTGTTCCTGTTATAATTGTCTGGCCAATAATAATTATCTTCAGATGTCTGCTGACGAGGGGCTCGCCAATGGGGAGGCAGGAGGCCTGTGCTGACTGCGCCGAGATTATCTGGGCGAGGTGACGTCACGCGAGGGTTTGCCTAAAATCACAGAAACTTTCCCTCCGCTGCTCCACCGGCTGCTGCAGAGCTCTGGCCATCCCTGCTCCTAGCGCTGCCCTCCTGCTGCAGAGCTCCCCTCTCTTTTGCCTCCCCTGGCTTTTTCCTCTCTGTTTTTCTCCCTGAAAAGCCAAGGTTTAACCCTTGGCAGCCACCAGCGTGCTCACAGGTAGTAGCGGGAGCCAAGTTGGAGCGGAGAAGGATGAGCAGGATGGAAGCAGAGCTGGTTATTCCCCTGAGATGCTGTGGAGCTCTGCAGAAGGTGGCTGGTTTTGTTAATGAGCTTTCAGTAGGGAGTGAAGCACTGCATAAGGGCAGCTGGGCATTGTTTGGTTTTAAAGGGGTCTGGCAACTGTGAAATTAACTTTGTCAACCTTAAATGAGTATAAATGTTTGTGTATTTGGAAAAAAAAAAAAAAAAACAAACCAAACATCCTGGTGCAGGAAGTTACATTTAACCTTTTGTTACCTGAAACTTTTATGTGGCGAGAGACGGAAAGTGCAGCCAGTGCTGAGAGAAATTTATCCTTTGGTGTAATTCTCTTTCCAGTCAAAGCTGGAGAAAGATGTTGAAGAGCAGAGGGTCAGCTAATTTGGATTAGAAAGTGCACTTGCCTTTTAGTAATTCACACAAGCACCATCATCCTAGACAGATTTGTTTCCTAAATGCAAAACAAGCTTCCCTCATCCACTTAAGCTACTCATACCTCATGCAGAAATCAAAAGTGAGAGGCTGTGTATGTATCTCTCCAGGCATATGTACGTGGCAGACAAAAACTGACGTAAATTACTTCTTTTTTTTTTTTTTTATTCCCCCTTGAGCTCTTGCTAAATGCCAGTGAAAGATGTGAAGGGGACACTGCAGTCACCGTGTCCTTCTCTCTGTGCTGTGGTAAGGACTCCAAGGGAAGAGGTATGAGTTGCTCTTTACCACAGAGAGACTGTTTTACTTGAGCTAAATTCAGTCAGCTCAAGAACTTAGCCTAGCTTCACATTTAACTCCCCACAGAGGGGCTTTTTGCTGATCTCTTGTGCAAACTGGCCATAAAGCTGACAGGGGTACCAGTGCACGGCAGCTTTGGTGCTGCAGACATTAGAGGATACCCATTCCTTTGCCATTCCTCCATCCCACAGGCCTTCCTGAGCAAAAAGCCAATGTATAGGAGTATCACAGAGCTTTGTCTCCTTGAAAATACAAGGATGGAGTCTATGGGGCATAACAGTACATATCCTTTCAGAGTTCAGGTATTTCCTGTCTGTGTGCGTGTTCGGGGAGAGAAAAAAAAAAGAAAATAAAAGTAAAAGATGGCGGCACAAAAATGTCATCCTGAAGATAAATACATTGGTGTTTTCTGGATCTGGCCTACCACTGTCTGCTGGTTTTGGCTGGGACAGTTAATTTTCTTCACAGTAGCTGGTATGGGGCTATAGTTTGGGTTTGTGCTGAAAACAGTGTTGATAACACAGGGATGTTCTAGCTACTGCTGAGCAGAGCTTACGCAGAGTCAAAGCCTTTTCTGCTTCACTCACCACCCCACCAGCAAGTAGACTGGGGGTGCACAAGAAGCTGGGAGGGGACACAGGTGGGATAGCTGACCCCAGCTGACCAAAGGGATGTCCCATACCATATGTTGTCATGCTCAGCATGTAAAGCTGGGGAAGAAAGAAGAGGGGAATGTTTGGAGTGATGGCATTTGTCTTCCCAAATAACTGTTACATGCGATGGAGCCCTGCTTCCCTGGAGATGGCTAAGCACTTCCCTGCCGATGGGAAGTAGTGAATGAATTCCTTGGTTTGCTTTGCTTGCACATGCAGCTTTTGCTTTACCTATTAAACTGTTTTTATCTTGATCCACGAGTTTTTTCACTTTTACTCTTCCAATTCTCTCTCCCATTCCACCTGGGAGAGTGAACGAGCGGCTGTGTGGTGCTTTGTTGCCAGCTGGGTTTAGACCACAACACATTGAAACATGGCAAAAGAATAAGCCTTTTGCTTACCCTGTCCTTAGAGTATGAATACATCTCTCATCAAGTTGCTTCATTAATTTTTAAGCCTCTGAGAGTGAAGACATCTCTTCTGCTTTTGTGAAACACCATGTGCTTGTGGGAGTAATAAAGTTATAAGAATGGAGAAGGAAGTAATTTAGGAGCTTGCCATCATTCTCAGAAGTGAATATGGACATTCAGGAGCATTTTGGTTTGGGATGAGATGTAGGATGCTGAATTATTTTGGCACTTTTTCAAAAGTAGCTCATATCCTCATCTGGGTGTACGTTGTGAAAGCAGAGGGGTGTTTGTGCAAGAACTCGCAAAGTAGCAGGTGGTGGCATGAACCCCTAGAGTCGGGGTGGCTTTGGTGGGTGGGCAAAGGAGCGATAGGAAGAAGCTTATTTCCCCTGAGATTGGGGTACAGAGTGCCCAGCTATCTCCTTCCTCTTCTAAATGCCCTGGCCCTGCTGAATCACAGGATTTTTTCCCCTGGAGGATTCCCCTGTCGCTATTTCTGCTGGTTTGTAGATACAGGCACCCATGCAAAGACAGACAGACCTTTGTCCTTCACTAGTTAGATCCACGCAAAGCTCGTGGGAGGAAGCTCCCTGCATGCTGGTCCAACTTAGTCTGCCAAGCCATAGCTTCACAAGGTTGTGGTGGTAGGGATGTCACGAGACAGATATTCTTTCTGTTACATGGTAGCATCCGTACTTGATCAGTCCTGGCAAAAGCGCAACCTGAAATCAGCTTTCACGGGCTCTTTTGCGCCCTGGGTGAAGGCAGCCTGAGTGCAAGGGGTATCTTTGGCCAAGGTCATTGCCCCACGTTGAGAAGACAGCAATTTGTATGATGGCATGTGTGTTGCTGTTGGATGTTTTGCTGTCAGGTTGCACATGCTTCTGGGCTCTTCC
>NW_010293252.1:6682-19228 GCF_000700745.2 Antrostomus carolinensis
CCATTGCTGTTTAGATTGGTGATTTTTTTTTCTTCCTGTTAGTCTTTCTGAGGTGGACACCATGTGTGCGTGTCCCTTGCAACCTAGAAGTCTTTAAAAAATGTCTTGTTTAAAAGCAGTGAATATTACATGGGGACAGTTTCCATATTCTCCTCATCCCTAAAACGGGTGTAGTCGGATGTCTATAACATGGTAAGGGAAGCACTGTAGACAGGCTGCAATAATTTGTTAGATCCTGGTCTTTTAATGAACTCCATGCTGGTAGATGTTGCCTTTTAATGGGGCTCAGGGTAAGCAGGAGATCACTGCATGTAACTGATTGCATGATTAGGGGTCTCGATTACTCCATTTTCTGCAGCACCTCACATAACTGGCCTTTTCCCTGACCCCCCTGCTGAAAACACAGTGAGTGTTCATGTCCAGTACATCTACTGCTCCTTAAAAAGTCAAACGTGGTCACGTTCCTGTTGGTCTCAGCAGAGAAAAGTCTGGCCAAGTATTTAACTCTCAAATTTATGCACTAGTGTTTGCTGTTGGTCTCTTCCCCATGGCCATCTGTAGTGCTGCTGGGAGTAAAAGGATGTTTTGTACTTTTTTTCTTCCTTTATCTCATTGCGCAGTCTCTGCCCCTTGCTCAAGAGTCTATCGCAAGCCCTTTTCAGCTGGCTTTGATCTGCTGACTCTTAGCGACAAATACAGAGATAACAAGGGGTAAAAATTTGTAAGGGAAAGGCTGTACCATTTTTGTCTTCACGACTGTGTTAGCACTGGCAGGCTGGTACCCTTGGTGTGTTGGGGGTCCAGGGAGGGGGGACAGACTGATGAGGAATGCAGAGACCCATCTCTGTAAAGGTGTCAGTCCAGAGCTGGAGATGTTAGAGGGTGCAGAGCTGGGGTTTCATTTTTTGCTTTGAGGGTAAACCTTTGTTAGTCTTTTTGGAGCTTTCCACAGCTTTGAGAATGATTTTGTAGTACGGGGTCCACTGGGACTGCACAAGGCAAGGTGGCATAAAACACTTTTTGAAAAAATCAAGAGAGAGTTTAAATGCTTTTTCTTTTAATGAAAATGGGCAGAGGTTAAAATATATTATTATTTTAAAATGTAAATTAGCATTGGCTAAAATGTAAAATAAACTTTTCACTGACTCAAGGCTGTATCAACATGTGAGCTATTTGTGTAACCACGTTATCCACGTACTGCTACCCAGTACCAACTGTTTTGTCGGCCCACTTGAGCCTTGTCCCAGGTTGGAGCAGAAGGGTTTTGCATTTACTCTGTGTCTACACAGTGTCTGGCACAGTGCTGCCTCGTCCCTGACTGAAGCATCCCAGAACTACTGCTCCTACAAGCCATGCTGTTCCTGTTCGTGTCACAGTGTCACATCCCCTGGGGCTGGGTTTGCTGGGGGAGGTGGGTGCAGCCCAGTGGGGTGCTCTGCAGGGACACCCAGGTTACTGTTACGCAAGCCAGCAGAAGAATGGGAAACAGCAGGGCTGTGATTGCACCCAGGCTAATTCAGGGAGAAACTTCATGCGTAAGGTTTGCTGATGGGGTTATTATTGCTTTCAGATCCAAAGTAGCAGTGGTACCTTCCCTGTGTGCCTTGCACCATGTGCTCCATTGCAAATCTTCAATTGCAAGTCTTGCTGACTTCTGTGAGGACATCCTACCCTTTGATTGCCATGAGTCTTACTTACAGACCAGGAGCAAGGTGGAAGGACTCCAGAAACAGCACTATCTCAGTTTGGTAGAGAAGGGACCCAGATCCTGCTGAGCAGACATGTCTTGAAACAACGAAACGATGGGCAGATCTTGCATCTACTGAGCAGTCCTTGACCTCCTGTGGGAAGAGCTGGTATTCAAAGAGGGCAAGAAAAGGGAGTGATGCAAGTCAGCAGTTTACCTCATGCCAAGGGACTTGGGGATTTGCAGTGTACATGTAGCTGTTTATGTACTACATGGCATGCAAGGGAATGATGATCAATACATCTCTGAGGACATGGGGAGCCTGACTTCAAAGTGAATGCAGCCATAGCAACCTTGTACAAGTTAGGCATCAGTCAGGTGCAGTTCTTCAGAAAGTGCCTGAGTGCCACAATTTCAATGGAAATCAGGGACTTGTGTCATCTCTGAAAATTGCTCTTTGTGCCTCAGTTCCTCAGCTGTAAAAAGGGGAACAGTTCCTTTCTGGGGATACACAGGTGATCCTGAGATGGTAAGATCCATGCAAGTAACTACATGGTATAGAAAACATAATGGTCTTACAGTGTTACTATGCAGCTTTACACTTGTACTAGCACTGAAGAATACTTTATTCTTACCAAGAGTGTGGGGCCAGGTTTGTCTCCTCGAGTGTGTTAACTGAGGAGTAAGAAGAGCTGCTGTAATATCGGAGGCATGTTGGTATCATGGGATTAAACTGCAAAAACCCAGACCATTCTTAATTGCAAATTTATGGAAGGAACTGTCCTTCAAATAGTCCAATAAAACTTCAGACTATTCAGCATCCTCTGATGATAACTTTTAAATAGAATTTTTAAAATTTGTTGGTAATTAAGTTTCAGCCTATGAAGCCTGTGAACTGAGTGAAAAATGAATTGGACGTCATCCGTGATTATGAACTCCTCAAACTGAATGTGTTGGTTTTGATATCTGATGGCCTCAGTTACCCCAGGACATAAACCTTAAGGTCGGTCAAGAGCATTATTAAGGACAAATATCTACCTTGAGCCATCAGTAGTATAAATACACCTGGAAAGAGCAATCCCAGGAAGTACCAATTAATGTTTTAAGGGAAGAAACGATGGGCCAAGTTCATCTAAGTAAAAACATCGGAATTATATTATTGAGGAATCTGATCTTCTGCGTAATAAATTTGTCTGGTTTTCTTTTTTTTTTTTCTTCTTTCTTCTTCTTCTGTTTTTTTATGTAGAACCATTAAGAGGTACTTGAGATGACAGTAAAATCCCCTAAGTATAAACAAAAGCAGGATGCCAAAGTTGTTGCACTGTCCCCTTTGGATAGTGGGTTTATTAAAAAAACTTTACAAAGTCTGTCTTTTTCCTTATGTAATTTTCCTTTTAGTTTTAATTGGAAATTTTCCCTCCTGTCTTTGCAGGTCACAACCAAGAGAGGCATTGGTTATTAGCAGGAAATTCAGTGGACACTTTACACTTCATTTCCTTCTTGTTTCTTTCTCCTCCTTGGCTTGACAGCCAAGCAGAAAACTCCAAGCTATTTGTACACCATGATGATGTCTAGATCCTCTTGTCATCATTAGCTACCTTCACTTTTGTGAGGACTCTTGCTCCATTTACAGAGTAGCTCTGGGGCTGATGGCTGCCCTGGACCATGTTAGAACTCAAGGTCTCATCATCAAGGGGCTTGCTGTGTCCTCTCTCCCAGGTGTGGATGGGCACCCGGCCCTTGTGCGGGGTCACCTCCATGCTTGTGGGTAACTGGCCCAAACCCAGCAAAACCCACTAGTAATTTCATTGCGTTTCATAGGAAAAAGCTGAAGCTGTGGGGATGTGCTCAGTGGAACTGCTGATCAGAGTGCCCAGCATTGATTTCAGACCCCTGATGAAACAGGTTGTTCAATAGGTGGAAGTATTTTAAGATGTGTAATGTTGTCTTTACATCATTTTGTGAGGACCTTGCCCTATGACGTTTTTTTCATAAGATACTGTTGTTCACCGCTGTCTGAAACAAGACACTGACCTAGTTCAACCTTTGATCTGACCTGATCGCTCCTGTGTGCTTAAATACCCTTTTTTGATCACATGCTTGATAAAAAAAAAAAATACTATTTTTGGTACCAGTCACACCAGAACTGTCCAGGGGTGACATTCCCTCTTGCAATAGCTCTGTGTACACAGATCATCAGTTTATTTTGTTAAATCATTATTTGTTGTTCAAAAACTGTAAATACTGTGGAGTTAAATCCATTAGTTTAAAATCTTACTTGGATTGGCATTTCATGCTGAAAATGCCCAGCAGTCCTACGTACTGCAGCATTTCTGGGGGTCTGATACTGGGTGAGACTCCCACTGTGCAAGGCACTCACTGACCAGGGATGCTGTGAAAAACTTTGCCTGGCCTCTAACAGCTTGTGGGTTTAGTTTAAGACTAGTAGTACCCCAGGCAGACACATCTCATTCTTATTTTTGAAAAGGTTTAGATAAATTGTTGCCTGGACTATCAGAGCCAGATCTGTGCATTGCCATCGTCTCTTTGACCCAGCAGAGGAAGGACGGCTGCAGACAGGCAAACACCATGAGTAAAAATAGCGTTATAGCACTGAAAGGAATCCTTAGTTAATGTGTCCTTGTTCACTGGCTTCTAATACCACATCAGAAATATTTTTTTTTTTAATTTTTAACAATTTTCCATAATCTTTCCAGCATTTTCCAAGAGCTCCTCTCCTACATCAGTGCTTACATCATGGACAGATTTCAAATTTAGTTTGAAAGACAGGATCAACACTAGGTGTTCCTGTTGCAGCACTGAGAGTCAGACTGTCACAAGGCTGTAGTCCCCAGGATGCTCACACTTGTTAGGAAATGGAAGAAAACACTTTACTCAAAGAAACATTTGAAAACCTGGCCCTATGTGTTCATGAGAGGTTGTCCTTGTGTAGTGGTACCCCTGTATAAAGATGGTAGCTACCGTGCATGCCTTTCCCAGATTCCTTCACATGTCTTCTGATCCTGCTCGGGAGGTTTGTACATCCGGGATCCTGGTATTTGGTGATTACAGACAGTTGTCTCTATTACTGTTGTCTCATTCAGTCCTTTGGAGACCCTGCAGGCGCTGGTGGTGGCATTTATCTGACCACACATAGACGCCTGCTGCGTAAGGTGTCTGAGTCATCTCATCCTGAAACAGGGAGCTTAGAGAGATAAGTTGCATCCTAAAACCACTCCCTTCTCTGAACTGAAGAGAGACTCCAGGGAGCTAACTGGACCAATCCACCAGACCACGCATTTTCTTCTTTTTCCAGATATCTATTTGATTTTTCCTTTTTACAGCTGGTGTGTGTTTTGGTGCTGGGCAGCACAGGCCTGGCCCTCAGCTGTCTGCAGACGACTAGAAAAAGCACTGCATTGGGGCAGTCCTGCTGCCACCTTCTGATGGAGGTGCTTCATCCTTGATTTCTGGAATAGGGCAATAACAAGCACAGTAGTGCTTGCTTACAGCTTTCCTCAGCCCACATCATATCTCTATAGAAAAGGGGCCTCTCTTTTAAAAGCTACTTTCCAGCCATTAGCTGGAAAAATCCTAGATAAAGTCTTCAGTAAAACTTGCATTGGCTTCAATGTAAGAGATTTAGTTCCTAAACTTGAATGTGTTGGCTAAATGTAAGGTAGCATCTGGTATGTAAAATGATTATGACAATTCACGTATTTTGAAATGGTCATTACTGTAGATGGAATAATTGGAAAAGATGCTAGAAGAGAGCAAAGATAAAAGAGATTGTGTCTGTGTTTAGGAAAAAATACACACCAGGCTGATAATATTGGCAATCCAGAGATAGGGAGAAATAGTATTTATAAGAGCTACCGCAGCTTTTTATTGTGTAGTGAACAAGCAGCGCTCTTCCTTGTGCTTTCTGCAGGAGCATGCCCTTGATCAAGAAGAAAAATGGACTACGGATAACAAAAAGGGATCTGTTAGCATCTGTCACGTATTGACATTAAAGCTGTGAATGGAGATTTTGATCTCAGGCTTTCCAAATGCTCTTCTTGCCTTAGCTGTCCCCGTGACTTAAACTGTTGTGGTGTCATGGAATATCTTCCCTAACGAAATGCTGGTGGCTTCTGAGTAGAAATTCAAAGTATGTAAGACACTGAAGGTGGTCTTTTGGTTTATTTTAATGAACTCTTGTGAGTATGGTGAGCAGTTTTGAATTACATCAATTAAAATGGCATGCGTAGTTGAGGGAGGCTTTTGACAGACCACAAGTATCTTGCCTACACTTCTCTTTTATGATTATGTTCCAACATGTTGTCTTCATAGGCCATGTCCTCATGACCTTAGTTACAATCCATATTTATTGCTGGCAGAGAGTAGGCCCCTTTCCATTAAACTAAATCATGTTGTGTCTTTTTACAGGGGACATGAATTTGGCTTCAGATATCTTTAACCCATTTGTCTTGTTTAAATTTTAAAGAGTTGAGTCTTGACTCAGTGGAATTTCAAGTGGTTCTTGTGTTGTTAAAATAGCTGTATATCTTGAAAGTGGAACACTTGAGTTCATTGTATTACTATAGAGAGTTATGGTATTTTAATATCTTTTTGCCCTTTGCTAAGGGCAAATCCCACAGTCACATTCTTGGTGAGTTTGAAGCTCAGGAAGTAACGGAAAGCTCTGCAATGTAACATTTCTCACAACGGGCGGGTTGCCTTGGAAGTAGTGGTTCTGCACAGATGCTGGTTTGCTCTGAGAACTGCCCAAAACAATTGCAACTGGAAGTCTCGACAATTTAGGATGACCAGTTGCACTGACTGTCAGCTGAGGTCTCTTCTTAGCTCCCAAGTCCTATATGACATTAAAAGAAAGCGAGACTTAGATTCCCAGCACTTTTGAGAGCCTCCCATTGTACATACCGTGAGCTAGAGCACATCAGACATAAACACGGTAATGTCAGAGTTTACCCTGGCTGCTGGGTGAAATTCTGCTCCTTGAATGTCAACCACCCTGTGAGGCAACAGGGACAGCCTCCCTGTCACCCAGGTTGCACAAGGGGGTGATGTCAAGGTGGATTGCCTTAGGTTTGCTGACGCTGGAGTAGTTTCCCAGGGCTGTACTTTTGCCCCTTGTCATGCAGATGCAACCACCGCTACAGTTGGGTGAATCGGTCACCTGTCATGACTTCTCCCAGGGCCGTGACCTCCCGCGACGGATCGGAAAGGACCAACAGAGGCAGTAAATCTTCAAACTGCTCCAGCTGCCTTTCCTGGAGGCTGCCTGCATGGCCATCCTGAAAGCAGTCCTGGAGACAGCACGGCAGAGAGATGATGTGTCCTTTGGTATTTAGTGTCCGTGAAAGCATGTGTGCTGAGGTGCTCGTAGCTTGTGTGCCCAAAATGCTTCACCCATGTGGTCTGAGCAGTTTCCTTCTAGCTGCATGAGTGGGGACAAACACTCCAAGTTGTGAATTAGTCAAACATCCCTCTCTAACTGGATCTCACAGTCTGCTATGATAACACCCTGTGATCTGGTTCCCAGACTATCCTGCTCAACCTGCTTCATTCAAAGAGTGGGTAAAGCACCCATCCGGAGAACTACAGACTTTCAAGGACCTTCGCTATTAAGATTGGCATCTGGGATTTGTCCAAGTCAGTGGGAGGCATGCCTGTGACTTGAATGGGAAGAGGATGTAAATCTTCTTGTGTGAGTACATGAGGTGGCTCTAGCGTGAGCCATAGCTTTGATTCAGGCAGAGATACGAGCGCTGCTGGAGTCGCAGTAAGCTGCCATCCTGTGGGCTTCCTGCAGGAATACCGATGAAAAGGATGTAAAAGCAGGATGTGGAGTAAATAGTAATATGTGGAGGATCACTAGAAGGCAGGAAGATTAAACTGAAAAGGGCTTGTTTCCCAGAGAGTGGCTTACATGCAATCCTCCCTGTGCACGTGCTCCTCTTCCAGAATAAAACTACCTGTCTCCAGTGTTGAACCAGCTGATGTGGGCAGGGGCTTAGGCTGCCTTCTGCTGTGCTCTGGGGTAGGGGCCGTACGCTGGAGAAAGCCTTACAGAACAGAAGGGGGAAAGAAATCCCAGTTCGAGTCAGGGTGTGTTGACTCACAGGAGACATTTTGAAGGTTATGGATATATGTTAAGCAGGTATTAAATAGCTCTTGCTTTATAAATATCGTTTACAAAAGCAAGTATCCTCTTCAGGGCACCAGAGCATTTAAGAATATGAGTTAATTAGAGTCTGCATTTTCAAAGTGTCAGGAAACCAGGATTTAGATCAGAAAAAACTTCAAGTAAGTTTGCTGGTCACTTGAAATCTGGTGACTTTTGTCTCATACCTTGCTTTTTCTTCCCATTCACTGCTTTCTGCAGCTGCGTCCATTGAACAAAATGTAGCTGTTAGTGATTTGTGTGACCTGAGAGAGGAGAGGTTCAGACCTGCGGACCCATGGCTGTTTGCAGAGGGGCAGGTCTGCCCGCCGATGGGGGCACATTGTGGTGGTTCTCTGAGGCACTGAGTCACTTGTTTTGCAGAGGAATGTGGGCTGGCAGGAGGATGAGCCAGACCACAGGCTAATTTGTAAACAGGCTCAGTGGAGCGTTTCACAGCCTGCAAAGTGGCTGGGCCAGTGCTGGAAACCTGCAGCCTTTGTCATGACGCCTGACACAGCGGCACGGCCAGCCTCCCCTGCTTTACCAGACTGCCACGCTCTCTGTCTTTCTAAGCGTGGCACAGATTTTTTCCTTCCCCAGACTTAAGGAGGGGGGGGAGTGATGGAAGAATTCTGCAGTAAAGCATTCCCCAAAACCAGTATGACAATGCAGAGGCCCCATTGCAAAAGAGAGGGGGTCCCTGCACCAGGGTGATGTGTTGTCCAGTTTCTCAGGGATGTGACTTTGCAGTGTGAATAACCTGGCGGTGCGTTCCGAAATGCTCACCTGACTAACATATTGCTCACATTTGCTGACTCACTCTTGCACTGCCTTTTTCTTTCTCGTTCCCTGGATGTGTTGATTTTTATCTCTGTTACTAGGGCTGTGCCACAGACACTGTATAATCAGCGTGTTTGTGTTTGGCTCCCAGGGTGGTGGGAGGCATCTACATTTGGATACAAACGTTAATATAATTCACCCACAAGTGAATAATAGCGACAAAATACAGGGGCCTGAAAGCCCCCCAGGTGGGAGGGAGGGCTGTGAAACGCTGCTGTCGGGGCAGGGCCATCCCCAGCATCGCTGCCCGGGACTCGCACCACCAGCTGCTGCATTGGGTCCCGCTGCCTCTTCACGTCCTGCACCTCAACGCTATTTTGACCGATTGATTTAAATTCAGCCTCGTGCTTTCACCTGTAGAAGACACTGACACAGCCTGTGTCTGACAGTGCTTTCGGGGCTGGAGCCGTACGGGGATGTGGCTGAGAACCGTGGTGAAGCTGCTGCGTCCCCACTGTCCTGCTTTTCCAGGAGGCGTGTGAGCGATCAAAGGCCCTGCATAACCCCGCCCTGGTCATAGGGTGCTCCTGGAAGGTCTTCATCTGTCTCCTCCTTTCCGTGTGAGCTGCAGCAGCCCTGCACCCTCACAGCCCTGCTTGCTTTTCCACTTTGATCTTTCACGCAGAGCCATTAAGCGTCGGTGTCTCTTGCCACTTCAAAGGGTGTCTGTTCTTGGTGTGCAATGCTTGTGTACTTCTGGAGGTACTGCTCATTTCCTGCATGTCTTCCCAAATACCAGTGGTACTCTGGACTTAAGTGATGCTCCTAAAATCTTTGAGGATCCAGGTTAGTATGTAAGGACAATTATGCCTTCCGGTCTTTTTTCTTTACAGTCTAGGCTCCTAAATTTTGTCTGTGGGTATCCCAGATGGTTGTGACTATCTTGTCTTCTCAGTCTCATCTGAACAGGTCACCATTTATTTTTCTTACCCAGCTTGCTTAGGGCTAGTTTGAAGCCCATCTCATTAACTTGCCATCACATAACGCTCTTTTATCTTTTTCAAATCAGATTGCGTCCAATGTTTTCCCAGCAATCCTCATGCAAGGAATGACATTCCATGGCCAATTACCAGGGAAGTAATTAGCAGACAACTTCCCTCATGGTTCAAAGAGTGTTACTTACACATTCCCAGGAGATTGTACCACACAGCATCACCTTGCAGCAGCATTGCTGCAAATGAAATGTGCTTTTTCCCTCCGTCTCTTTTCCTGCTCATCAATTTTATGTCAGACTGGGAGCAGGCAGACAGTGCTCCTCAATGTCACCAAGCAGAATCCAGCACTGGTGGTGCCTTCAAAACCCTCCCTGCATTGAAACTATGGCCCCTGTGTGCTGGTGATGCTTGGTGGCAGCTGAACAGAGGCACCCTTCTGAGTGCCTGGGCTCAGTAGCTTTGCTTTAAGGAACTTTAACCAGGAAAGGGCTGCCTTTTGTTTTCTTTTTAGGCATGATTCCTTTTTTCACCTTTAACAGTATTTATGGCATTTGTTATTGCAGGTTTCGGTATTCCACGTTCGGTGAGATCAGTGATATTTAGCATTTGCAAACAGAAATTCTAGGTTTGTAAATCTTGGCATTTTTGATTGTGACTTGTAAATGCTGGAGGGTATTAAACATGCAGCTTCCCTGATGTCTTCTCCTGTTAGCTGTTTGTTCATAGTGGAAATGACTGTCAGCTTCTTGAACCAAGGTCTGAAAGCCCTCCAGGCATTTCACTGGCAATGCTAAGGACTTGTGACCAGCTTTACTCACTTTAGCATTTACATTTTTGTTGAGTCTGAATACATGTTGGACTAAATACATATGCAAACATATCAGGAGGGTGTGTGCTTTTACTCTCTGCACTTATTTTTACTGATTCTCAAAAGCAGTGCCTGGCACCTTGGACCCATGCAGGGAGGACTAAATGATGAGCAGAGCTGTTGTTGTAAATTAAATTAGTCCATCTTCTCTATCCCAGCTTCCTCTCAATTTGTGTTACATTTACTGGCAAAGAGCATCTGGCATAATCTATTTGTAAATCATAAATTTAGATTTATTTTACCCAAGTAAACAGAAACCAGTCCCAGAACAAACAATAATATGAGAGCTTTAAAAAAGATGCCTTATCTTTATCACTGAGTGGTAGCGTGTACTCTGTTGAGATCTGCTCTACTAAAATATTTCTTCATTTCTGTCGCCTAAGGTGAGCAATAAGCTTTTTCTTCAACATGACACTGTCACAGGACGGGATGAGCAGTGGCACTGGAGCAGGTGAACTCTCCTCCACTTCCAGACTGCAGCACCTGCTCCCGGTAACATTTTTAATGTCCACTTGTGCAGCTGCATGATGAATTTCTGGGATGAGTAGCTGCTTCAGTGCAGAGTTTAAAATGGAAATCAGGACTTTGCCACCCAACTTGCATATCCCCTCTTTTAGAAAGTTGAGGAGGAGGCTTCATTGCCTTACCAGAGTACCCTTGCAGGCTGGAAACCCAAAGTCTTCCACCCCAGCTGGCTGCTAAACTGCTGGCCCTACAGCTTCATGCCATTTCCCCTCCCTGGCCCAAAGCTTGCCACTTAGCTTTTTGTTTAAGCTAAGGAAAGAGACTTGTACCTCTGGAAGATGCTTTGGCTGTGGGCAGAGTCAGGGAACTATCCATGTATTAGTTAATATGGATAGTTAGGCCAGATTTTCCAGCTATTTATTTTACAAGCATGTTGAGACATCTTAATGCAGTTAGAGGTTATTAAGTCTAAATTGTTAAGTTAATTTTAATTACTGTAATCCAGTGCTACTTATTGGCCTACATGGTATGTTGATACTTTTCAAACCTTCAGACTTGACAGCTCTATGAAAGAGCACTGGTATTTCCCAGATACTTGGATGAATTTCTTTCTAGTATTGTTAACCAACATAGACTTCAGCTCTGCATTTGGACTGAAATTTAAAACTGTCTGCAGAAGGGAGCCTTGTGCTGTAGTTGTAAGCAGCACCACTGGCTGACTTTGAAAAGGGTGCCCGTATTTGACTGCCAGGCAGAGGCACTGGGTGGAAGACTGATGGAGAGAGAGAGAAACAGATTTGGTTTGGTTCAAATGAGGCATAAAACCTTGTACCAGCCAAGGAGGTCTGAGAAGCTGCCCAACAGACCGTATGACCTTGTTCACTGAAATGAAACCTAGCTCTGGATACTTCCAGCCCTCTTCAGATTCCCAGGGAGAAACATCTTGCTGGCTACAGCACAACAGAATAAGTATCAGCCACCACTTTTTTCTGTGTCATTTGGACATTGTGTTGGGTTTGGGGGTGCGGGGGGATGGGGGGCCCAGTTTTTTTTGGTAGTGGGGGAAGGGCCACCTTGTGAGAGTGAAAAGGTCCCCTGGCGCCAAGGCAGAGACCCCCCAGCCCAGGCTGAGCCAATGAGCACTAGAGAAACACCTCTGAAAATCCGTATTTGTGAGGGGAAGGACTGTCCTGAAAAGAAATAGATGGGGGGTGAACCTGGAGGAGAGGCCATTGACCTGAACATCGGCCAGACAGACAGACAGGAGAGAGCTTTGTTGCCAGAGGAAGGAGGAGGAGGGGGAGGACAGAGACCTTGAGACACCAAGTTCAACTGCATGGAGTAGAAGAAAAAGGAGGTCCCCTGCAGCGCATGAGAGATTCAGTGGCGGAGCAGAGACCCCCGTGCAGGCCATGGAGGACTCCATGCTGGAGCAGAGATGCTGAGCCTGAGGGCAAGTGTGACTGGAATTGGGACCCCAAGAGTCGCTCGCTGTTGGAGCAGGGGTGGACGCCCAGAGTGGGGGGTGAGTCTGCAGCCCGTGGCTGTCCTCATGCTGGAGCCAGGAGCTAAGCCCCAAGAG